>NC_138735.1:26361421-26533921 GCF_965113295.1 Leuciscus leuciscus
CGTATCGGGAGGATCAAATGAGCTTCACTGAGCACTGAAATAAATAAAAAAAAGTAAAATTTACTTACTTTACTTTGCATGGAAAAACTTGCAAAAGACAAATGAAGTAAATGTTACATATGGAATTAATTCCATAAAGTTTAAGTTGAGTTAAAGTTAAGACTTCGTATTTTAATTGAATCAATTATTAAGGATTATTCAATTATTCAATTAAAATACGTAAGGATTATTCAATTCAATTTATTGGAATTTTACTATTAATTAAATTGCTTAAATCTTTAAAAAAGGCTTACATTTTTTGGGGGAGTGTATACAACATCTACTTATTTACTTGAAATAAGTATTGCAAAGTACACTTCAACTAAGTAGAAAATTACTCAACAAAATTTAACTTGAACTCAACTTAAACTTTATGGAATTAATTCCATATGTAACATTTAGTTAATTTTTCTTTTGCAAGTTTTTCCATGCAATTAAAGTACTTTTTTTCTTTTTCTTCAGTGCACAATGAAGCTCATTTGATCCTCCTGATATGCTTTCATTGGGATGCCTACTAAACCAACAGTCCTGAGACTAACTGAAGAAACGTTTAAATAAAATATTTAAAAATATTTTTTGAGTGTATACAACATATCTACATAATAGAAGTAATGTGGTTCCCGCCCGAACAAAGAGACGTCAATACTTGGTACACAATATACAACAACAGTAACATTCGTTGGATAATTTTTGAGTATGAATGTGTAATTTTGAGTAAAAATTAAACTCCAGATGTCACAAAACAGAAAGTTACTAAACCTAACAACAAAATCAATGATAAAACAGTGTAAATACAGCTGGAAAAGTTGAAAGTAAAAATTTTACAATGTTGATATTTACTGCAATGAATAACATTTTCTGATTCATTTATAAACCAATTGAACAAGCCAATTTACCAAAACAAGACAGCTTTTTAAATTCATTAACATAAACCGCACTAACGAACAGATTCACTAAAACGAACTAGTCGTTCCAATCCATTTACATAAACTGACTAACAAAAAAAATCTACTTTCCAATTATTTAAATGAACAAATTGATTCACTATAATCAATCAGGCGTTTCTTGGTTTAATTACATAAATAAACCTTTCGAGAGAAAAAAAAAACGTTTAGTTAACTTTCCACGTTTAGTTAACAACTCTTCTCCAACACTTCTGCAACTGAAGAGCAGGGTTATGAGAGATTATAGTCATCGAAATGTGTGCGAGAAAATGTACTTTTAGGGAGGACCAGACAGAAAGAGTGGATATGGAGGAAAATCACTGGCAATAGTAATCTAAATGTAAAAATAGGAGAAATGAGCATGCACAATTCAATATCCAATAGCAGCCGTAGATCTATCTAATATCTAGCTAGCTAGTCGTGATCCATCTACAGGTAAACAAGTGCTGCTGTTTGATGACACAATCAAACAAACACAGAGATTCAGAAGATGATACCAAACAGCAACACACCTTGTCCGTTTCATCTGAAAAGAAACTTTTTCATAGAGATCCACATATGAGCCCAGTTTCACTTGTCATTTTGGACTCACAAACACAACACGAAGAGAAAAAGTCCACTCTGACTCTTTTCCTCTTTAAACTGCAGGGGCATTATGGGAAAGCTGGTGTCAGTTCTTTTGCAGCAGGGCTCAGTCGAAGCAGCAATGCATGAATATAATTAGAGAGAATATGGAAAGGAAAGAGTCTGTCTGTGGAAACATGCACAGTGGATTTAACTTACAGAAACTCATTGCATTAGTGTTCAGAACTCCCAAATCGAGCTTTCTTCCAAATCCAAACTAACTGCGATTGAGATTTGAGACGGCCAGGAAGCATTTCGGTGATTAATGGCTTAAATGTTGGTCTGTTTCTCACACAAAGCAATTGTAAGGCACTTGCAGTGTGTCATATGGGTCACTATTCACACACACACAATTGACAAATTCTTTACGTCTTCATAAAATATTTTTAAGTGCAGTCCCTATCAACAGCTTTGCACAAAAACAGTCACTGTATTAGTGAAACTGCAATAGAAAATCAAGTGGCTTCATGGTTTGTACAGACAGTAACCCTCATAATCAGTCCATCTCGAGAGTATATCAGTATTGATATCATCTTTAATCCTGTTACGCAAACTGATCTTTTACATCACATTACTGGCACTATGCTGTCATGTTCTCTGTTTGTACTGGGAGTAAATTATCTTAATCTAGTTAATCTCATCAATAAAATTACTGACGAAAAGTCAGCTGACTGAAGTTTTTTTTTATTTTAATCATCAATAAAACGATTGATTAAAACAAAAATATGATGATCAAATAACTCTGCAAGATATTAATGCACTAGCAATGTTTTTAGAAGAAAAATGTTTAGCTAATTGATTCACATAATCAGTTTGTTGGGATGGTCTCAAGATGGCGCATGCACGGTCACAGCCAATGATTGTCTCCCAAGGCTATGCAAGTTATTATAGAGCCAAAAGCGCTGACACACCACCAATAACAAACACTTTCATTAGCTCACAAACATAGCCTATTTAGATCAGTTGTTATCATTTGTCATGCGCTTTTTATCTAATTAAAAAGAAAAGAAAATAGATGAAAAACGAAAAAGCTAAATTAATTTTTTTTTTTTTTTTGGTCACTAACTGACATAAAATAAGTTGAATTTGAAGTACTGGAAATATTAAAACTGTTATATAAATATAAATCTATAGCAAAATTGATCTGAAAACATAAAAAACATGCTGTAATAGTGTATAAATAATAGTAAAAAGTTATATGAGGCAGGCATATCCACAATAAAAACATTATATTACAGCTTACATTTGTGCAAACAATTAAGTGAATGGGTTTAAGTGCTAGTCAGTGTCAAAAATGATGAAACTTCCAAAAAGCAGCCAATACTTCAGCACAATGCTCAAAGCTTTCTAGTGGTTTTGTTTCATTTTGTTTATGTTGACAAATTTTGTTTGTTACAATTCATTTTGGAAATGACCAACAACTAAAATGTTATTATTGTTGACTAAAATATGCCATTATATTTAATTATATAATAAAATGTTATGCAATTTCAGTCAAAGAAAATGAATGAATATAACAAATCATATTAAAGAAAATTTAAATCACAGTCAAACACTGAAAATGTGGCTTTTGACCCAATCGGTCTCAGAATGAGGTGTTTCTGTGTCTTTTTATCACATGCAACAATTCCTGATCTGCGACCTTTCCTTCCCGCTGACTCATACCACTGGTCCACGAGCGGATAGATGCGGGACTTCCTATATGTGTGCACGTCAGGGTCTGTGCCGCTGGGAAGTTAATTGCGGTTGGTTTTTCAGTCAGCCCTGGACAGCTGTGAAGAGAGCTGTGGCGGTTGTACCGCGGTCAACAAGCGTTTAGAGTTAGCGATGAATAAAAGATGGCGGGAAGACGGCTTTACAATATGTTAATGCATTATGAGCACGAAGAGTCTCCCCAATGCTGTCAGTCAGATATAAGATCCTTCTGTCAGGTTAACAAGCCGCCCCATGAAATATGCATGACAGGTTACCCCCCCTCCTCCTCCTCCACTCGCGGTTCATGCTACGACCAAACCTACTGACAGAAGAGCATGAAACGAGAGGAGGGTTAGGACTCATTGTCAACAGTTTTAATTCTAGACATCTGCGTGAATTCAAGATAAATGACTAGAATATTCGACAAAACGTCAGCACTCAAGAAGCAACATGACTCATGATCTTAACGGCCATCAAATGGAACATCGCTTACAACAAAACTATAAAATAATATCCTAAAACCAGGGGTGGATCTGGTTTTTGAATCGGGCTTAGCAAAAGAGCTCATGAATATTAAATTAGGTGTGGTGACGTGTGCCCACTAGTTCTACCTGATATGTTAAGTAGGTATACCTGATTTGTCAAAAAGCACAGCAAATTTTGGTATTATTATTTACACACACATTTATATATATACACCAGTGATGTGTCCAAAGCCTAATTCCGAATTCGGAAAGGCGCAGAAAATGAATAACGCATTTTACGGAGGCCCTAAATGGACATGGTTAGGCTTGCTGCGGTGGCTGGTTACATTACATCAGACTTCACTTATCACGTGAAGATAGTGAGGACAGATGACTGACAGGACGATGTCGGAGAATTTGGTGCTTCATTGACAAATATCTTATCTTGTAAAATGTGTGGACATTTTGCACACTTGCACAGAGCATGCATGATCGCGAATTGGAAATGGAAAGTGAAGAAGCGATTTCAATAACCCGCATATTGATAGCAGCTCCCTGATGCAATATAATTACCCAACCAAATAGAACTCAAAAGCGTTGAAATGTATTTTTTCCTCTCATATCACATTTTTTCCCATCCCCGTGTCCCTTTAGGGTCTCTGTAGAATGCGTCATTTCCAAAATAGTATTCGGCTTCGGGCACTGTAAGATAAGCCAATATTTACATTTACATTCTGAAATTATTGAAGTCTAGTTTATAGAAATTACAATGTCTTGTCTTCCACTTTATTTTATATATTATTCTATTATTTTATTTATTTATTTACAATAAAAGAGTGAATATTTTTGCAGGCCAAGTACAATTTTGAACCTAAAAAGAACCCGCCAATAAGCCAATGCCAAATGTTGGTTTCAATGGTTCTCTGATGATATTACATATTAGATTAAAATACAATACTAATGTAAAATACTGCTTGATACATACTGAACAAAAAAACATTAATATTGGCTAAATGGGATAGATAAATTGTGCGCACCCACTTAAAATAGATGGAGCATGCCAGGGTAAATTGTTACGCCCCTGCCAATTAAAAATGAAAGAAGCCTGGATGTGTCTGTCTTCTGCTGTTTCAACATAGTGGTATTTCGAAATGCTGGATCAGTGATCTTAAATGAGAAAATGTCCATCAGGAGTGAAAACTGGATGAGGTGAGGAATGGCGAAGAGAGGGACAGAGGTGTGAGTATTGTGATTTCTAAGCTGAAGGACATCTAGGCAGGTGAGAATGAAACTGTTGAACCGTGGACACACACCTACTGAGAATCACACACCGTTAACACTTGTCTAATGTGAGACAACCTACTTGTCTCTCTCTCTCGAGAACATTCGCAAGCCAGGCACATAAACAAACACACAGCATCTTAATGTTTGTGCACTTTCATTCTGTGTCAAAATCCTCATAACCCAGTCCAGAACCTATAAAAAATATTTGTGCTCAAGACATCAATAAACAAGTCATGACAAAATTCCCCAGATTTACCTGGCAATTTAGCCATTGTTTTGGTTAACTGTTTTACTAATAGTTACTGTACTAATTTACAATAATAATAATAGCAAATAATGACATTTGTAAAAAAAAAAAAATATATATAATAATAATACAAAAAATTGGTGTTATCATTTGGCATATAATTTCCAATGGATAAAATCCTACCTGATATTTTTCCTCAAAAAGTGTCACATTACCCAAGTAAAATGGGTTTTTAAAATGGGGGAGTAACAATATATCGTGTCACAATATATCGCAATACAAAAATGCAAAAATATGTATCGTGGATAGTGGCAATATATAGTTCACCCAAAATGAAAATTACTGCGTGAGAAAAAATTAAAGGTTACAGAGTTTTAGTGTCAGTACTACATTAAACTACTATATATATAATGTTGAATATAATGTATAATAATGTAATGAGGGAATATTTGTGGGTCCTGATAGTGCCAAATGTGTTATGTTACCAGTAAAAAGTGGCCTACATTATTTTAAATATTTCTATTCAGTGACAGAGTGCAAGCATGTTTGTCTAAAATAATTGTATTTTCAGCTTCAGAATCATGAATATTTTTATTCTGGTATCACCATTGTCCTGTGCATTGGGTTACCAGCACCAAGTCCAAGCCTATTCATTTACACCCACAATGTAATATCAAATTTAGCATTTTAATCAAGAGTACATTTTTTGTTAACCTTTTACCATATGTCTTGGAGTATCGCAATAATATCGTATCGTGAGTTCAGTATCGTGATATACTGTATATCGAATCGTGACTTGAGGGTATCGTTACACCTCTAGTTTTTAATGCTTTTCCTTGACTTGACCATGTAAAACCTCCCAATGATACATACGTTGGGTAAACATGATGATAGTTCATGGATCAACCCTGGTAGGCTTCAAACCTGCAACCTTTGGGTTCCCAGCCCAGATCTTTCACCACAATGCTACACCCTCCTGGATGTAGCTCCTCTCGAAGCTAAAACTTGAGGAGTAATTCTGACTAAATGTCACAACAAAGTATAAAAGATAACTACAGAAAGATAAATGGTGTTCAGAACTGCTTAGACTCAGATATCGGACTCAAAAAATCTAACGCATACGGCAGTTTTGACGACTGCTTGACACAAAATGGATGACAGCTCCAGACTGCATTGATTCACTCAAAAATTCCCATTTATCAAACCGAATCTGCAGTGTCAGCTCTCAGCGACCTTCAAACCTTGTGGACTTCGATACAAAGCAGCGTGTAGAAAGTGTCCGACGCTAAAGCGAAATATTGAGTTTCGCAAAACACAAGCGCATTAGAACGGATGATATGCAGTCAACATATCGAAACTATTCAAAACATTTCAAGCGGCGATATCTGATTATTACGCAGACATGCACACACGGGCGGTCACGGTGTCAGCACACACTGAGATGCGTGGTGGTTCTGACTGTGCCCGTAGGGGAAGATCAGTTCCAGTAAGTGGGTTACGACGGTCCTCTCCAGACAGCGGCACAGCGGCACAGCTAAATGATCAAACAGGGGGGATTTGCCTCTCCTGTTCAGGGGGATTGGTAAGTGGAACAGGGCCATGGAAGATACACTACAATTAGTCTGGAAACTTCCTTCCCCCAGGTCAAAGGGATTACATCAGGTTGGGTCAGGTTTGAACCATATTTGTTTGGTAACATACGATTAAAATACTGCAATTACATTTAATTTTATATAACATAGAAACATATACAGTGTATATAATAGTGTAACTATAAAAACATATACTATGATGCTATAGTAATATAAAATATATAATAGCATATGTTCTTTTATACTAGCATACGTTCAGTTTTAATATATTTATATATTTTATAATGAGATATATATATATATATATATATATATATAAATAAATACACACACACACTAGATATGTTGCTATTGCTATTATATACAACATATATAATAACTAATAAATATTAAAATAATACATTCTAAAAATGAACGTTTCTCAACATAAAAATTGCATTATTTCTTTTTGGTTCCACTACTAGATTATTGAGAGCAAAAAGCTGCGCTGTATGGCCAGTCCTTTTGTCACCCGATGCAAAAAGTCACTCTGTTTCAAACTAATGCAAATAAATCATTTTTTGCAGAATATTTTGTAGTATGTAAGAGGAATGCGAGAGACAACGAAAGAGAGAGAGAGAGAGAGAGCGACAAGACTTTTAGGGTAACGCCTCGAGCTTTCATTTTAATTAGTTTGATTGTGCATTAAATCATCAGATCCTGAAATAATAAGAGAACTGCACCTTTCCTCTCTTTCATCACCATCCTAAGGGTTGTTCCAGAAAAATATGTGCCACAATAAAACTGGCCTGTATAGAGGGACTAAATTTATACTTTGCATTTAGCAAGACATTTCAGGACATTTCTCTTAGTTAAAGACCCATCGAGTCTGTCTGAATCAGGTCTGCTGATGTGCGTTTGATCTAATACGAGTTCCACGACTAGCATCGTGTTTTACAGACCGGAGTTGTAGCATCCGATGCATCAAGAGCTGAGCAGGGCCGCCCGCTGGCCTTTAGGCTATTAAAAATGAACACTGGCACATCTGACTGCGGGCTGAGCAATACGTCAAGCAAACACCCCAATGATTCTTTAGTGAATGATGCAGGTGTTGAAGAGTTTTTAAACCTGGGTCACTACTTTTAGGGACCGAACCTTCAACCTTTGTGCAAGCAGCTAGGAGTAGGATCCCTAACCATCGAGATACTATCTCTTTTGTGTCACTCAGATTCACAGCACATGTTCCTGGATGTTTGACAGCACAGAGGGACGGAGAGATTTACTTACTACTTGTAGGTCTCTGAGCGGATGTACTCAAAGACATGAGAGATGCCCAACTGGAACTGGTCTGCTATGGGAATCACCCAGGAGTTATTCTCAGCCTTAAACACCTGCTTTGGGCCTGTCAGGTCCAGGTTACCTTGACAGAGAGAGAGGAGGAGGAATTAGACATTTACCAAAAGGGAAAGTGAGAGAGAAGGTAAAAATCAAACAAGTAGAGGAGACGAGACAAGAAAAGAGAAGATACACGAAGAGATAAGACAATAATATGCAATAAGATGGTGTGATGGAAAAATGAAGACACAATATGAGAAGACATGAAGAGATCAGATGAGATGAGATTAAAAGAAACAAGAAAAAAAAAAAAACAAGGATACAAGATGGGATATAATGGAAAGTGAAAAAAATAGGTGCGTTTCATTCGGCCATAAGTGGACTGCGAAGTGGACTTCACAGGGTACTCTGCCATCTTAAGTGAGATTACCGATTGGAGCGAACATGTTCAGGTCGGAGGCCACTGCGAACGACAAAGGGAATAAGGGAACATCGATACATCACTTCACAGGAAGTGGAGAGCGAATATAACCCAACTGTCATTGCGCATCGCATCACTAGTCTGAACCAACGATGGAACAGAGCCGTTGAGTTTTTATAGAGTTTACGCATGTTTTTTTTAGTATTCATAAATATTTTGTTGTTATACAAACTAGAATATTTATGAATGGTTATGACATTGAATTTTACGTTTGCATTTTTTGCAAGTGTTGAAAAGCAGCCCAGGCTCTGTCATTTTTTTATTTCAAATAATAGCTGCAATAGTCAATTAAATTTACAAGTAGTCCATGTAATAAACATACATAATGTTTATTTTGGATATGTATATTATATGATACTGATATGATGCATTTTAAAGTAAAATATATTACAATAATTATATTATATCATAATCTGCGCGACCCCATCGTTGCCTTTCTTTGATGATGATGTAGAGAGTTCCAAATGAGCGGTTATTGTCAGCGAAGTCCACTTCAGTGGATATCCCCTGCTCAGGGAGTAGGCAGCAGTGAACACTGCATAGGGACCCTGTCGAATGGAAGGCAGCTAATGAGTCAAAACAAGAAGAAATGAGACATAAGAGAGAAGAGAAGAGACCCGATGAGATGAGATGAAATTAGATGAGAGAAAAGAATCAAGACAAAGTAAGAAATGAGAAGACATGACAACAACAAAAAACATGACACTAGACGAAAAACCCCCCTAAAAAACAGAAACGTGACATAAGAGAGAAGAGACCAGATGAAACTAGATGAGAGGGAAGAAAAAAAAGACAAACATGAAAGAGATAAGAGAAGTTATGAGAAAGAGACAAGAAAAAGGGGAATGAGATTGACGAGACAGGACAAGAAGATAAGAGGAGACAAGATGAGAGGAGCTGAGACGAGAGGAGACGAGACGAGACGAGAGGAGACGAGACGAGACGAGAGGAGACGAGACGAGACGAGACGAGAGGAGAGGAGAGGAGAGGAGAAGAGAAGAGAAAAGAGGAGATGAGACGAGACGAGACGAGAAAAGAGGAGATGAGACGAGAGGAGATGAGACTAGATGAGTCTAGATGAGACGAGACAAGAGGAGAGGAGAGGAGAGGAGAGGAGAGGAGAGGAGAGGAGAGGAGAGGAGAAAAGATAAGAGGAGAGGAGATGAGATAAGAGGAGAGGAGAAGAGAAGAGATGAGATAAGAGGAGAGGAGAGGAGAAGAGAAGAGAAAAGAGGAGATGAGACGAGAAAAGAGGAGAGGAGACGAGAAACAAGAAGAAAAAGAGAAGAAAATAGAATTTTTTTTGAAAAGGTAGGAGACAAGAAGAGACATGATAAAAGAGGACCAGAAGTGAAGAGAAGATAGGAGAGGAAAAGAGACGAGATGAGACGTGAAGACACAAGACCAGCAAAGAACCGGTTCACAGTGTGCGGATGGAACAGTACAGGTCAAAGTGCTAATGTGGCTCATCTCAGCTCACAAAGGGGCTAATTAAATAGTTTCTGATTAGCAAGTGTTGAGCGGCCTGTCAAAGAGGGGGTGAAATTAAACCTGGACCCACCTCACAAACGCAGTCAGACAAGACCGTTAGTGTAAATCAGCCCTGAACCTAAAAAACCTAGACTACAGTCCTATATGTATAACTATCTCAGATCTCATGGGTCAAGCAGACGTCTGCCGGTCCAGGTTCAATTTCCACCCTCCTCTTCCTCTTTTCATTTCAACATTTTAGACAGTTTAAAGCATCAGCTTTACACATGAGATGTTCTGAATGGTAAAGACTGTCTATCTGTCCTCTTTGCACACTCGTTCAAATCCCTCACTTTTTCTCCTCTCCTTTTCCTTTCCTGCTCTTGGCATGTGCGCTTGGTTGCTCCTTGTTAGCTGTGCTCTCCTCTCACACACACATACACACATCTTAACGAGGCTGGTCTGTGGAGTGGGATTACAGGGACATGACAGAGGGGTCCTAATAAGCTACACACGGGAGTGTAGAGTCTCCCCTACAGAGTGCACAGGACAAAGACCTGCTGACCAGAGCGTTCACACACAGAACGGCAATAAACAACTGTCAATTGCTAAAACACTACATAGGTCATAAAACTAAAATTTTAAGACAATTTAAGCGCTGTTTTCCTGTGCAGAACTCTCAGTCATGGTGCTAGTGAGTGGTTGAGGGTGTTGGTATGCAGTTGCTAGCATCAATTTTGCAATTGTAGCTTGTTTCAAACACATACACCTCACAAATTCAAGCCGAAAAATGGCCAATTCTTAAAATGTTAAAAATAATTGATAACTTGTCTACTTGCCCTTCACACGACTTTTATATGACACTTAAGGTGAGTGCTGATATAATGCTGGAATACCGGTACACTAGAATCATAAATTAAACTGTTGGAATGGAACAAGAGGGGAGGAAAAACTACTGTCAAAAGGGCAGTTGCTGTGTGTGTGTGTGGAGGTTTTCCCAAAGTGAAGTCACTCAGGTAGAGAGCAGTTCGACCTGGGTTGACCCCAGCAGTACCACTCTGAGGTGTGATCCAACTCAGAGCTTCCAGCCAATCACATACAATATGACAAATCTGTAGCCAATTAGAATGCACAGGAGGGTGACCACCTGGTCACTGCTCTGTTGCAGGACAGTAGAAGTGATTTTGTGGGGTTTATTTTTTATTTTTTTTATTGTGGTTTTGTAATTTCAGGGAAGAAAAACAATAAAGACATAATTTAAATGTGAGACACTGCTTATGTCTTGCACGATGCAGGACAAAGCTCACAGTTTCGTGACTATCCAGCATGGTGGTCACCCTAATGCACAGCTGTGTCTGGAAGTGTAAGTGTGGATGTTTTATTGGTTGAGGAGGGTGTGTATTAGTTTGCATTCCTGTCCATCAGCCACTACACTCCAGTTTTAAGGCCAGGCTTTGATTGGTTAATAGGAATATATAAAGGATGTTGGTCCAGGAACATGGACATGTTCATGTCTTACCAAGTTCAGGAGGCAGTACAGTGAGTCTGTTTCCTTGAATGTGAAGTTCTTTCAGCTGAGCCAGATCCCCGATCTCTTTGGGTAGAGAGATGAGGTCATTGTCCCTCAAACTCAACTGAAAAAAAGAGAGAGAGGGGAATTAGAAAGGGACAAAATGTTTATAATTTACCTTATTTGCTTTCTTAATAACTGTCCCTGGTCTTACAGAGCATGATTTATATATATAGCTATACTTTTGAAACAGGCTGTTTCTGGTGCAATGTCTTCTTGTCCCATAGACTTCCATTGTAAATGCATTACTGTACACTCCTATAAACTGCAGGACAAGTCAAAATTATTCTCTGTGGTAACTGACAGCATGTCACATGAGTGCACCATTTAATATACTAACACTTGTATTATAAAAATCATGGGTGTAATTACACCCATATTTTAACGCTGCACCAAACCAAAATAGTTGAATTTCATTTTTAAGTTTAAAGTTTTAGCTGTTTTATGGGACTGTGACCCTGCATTGAGTCTGATCCTAGCGAGCACAGGGGTGAAGATCAGCCTCTAAATCACCTCTCACCACGTCTGATAAAGAACACACACTGCGGAGAATAAATCCAACACACACGGCACAGAGCACCGCCACAAAAGCAATTGATTTCAGAGGGAATTTAGATAAATTACTCACTATCTGTAGCTTGGCCAGCTTGCCGATGTCTGGGGGCAAAATCTCAAAATCGTTGTCACTGAGATAGAGCGCCCGCAGGGTGGCTGAAATGAGAGAGAGAAGTGTGTGTGTGTGTGTTAGAGGAGTATTGCAAACACTGATCAATAGAAATGGTCATCTCTGATTGATACAGCATGGCTACAATCTTACACCCAAGCACACACACAATATCAACAGATCGACAAAAAGCATCAAATATACACTGCAAATGTTCAGAAAAGCAATAACCAATTAAATAAACATGTAAATAATTTTCTGAATAAAAATCTTTTTAAAATCCTACACAAATAGGGTCACAACTAACAAATATTTTGATAATCTATATCTGAGATTTTTTTTTTAAGTATTTTTTTTAATTAGTGGCCCCACCCACTTCCCCACTTCCCCACTTCCCCACTTCCCCACTTCCTGACCATCTGATGTTAAAGCAAAAGCATCACAATCATATCTATTTCAACTTGTTTTAGAAGTCAGTGTCAATATCACAGCCGATATGACAGCCACTCTCCAAACAGCACTTATAAATAGCAGTTTGGGAGTGTGTGCGTGTGCGTGTGTGTTAGAGATCAGAGACCTTGATTAATGTTAAGATGGTGCTTTCATTATGTGGCTGCTATTAAAATAACAGGTTATTAGAGCCCATCACTGCTCATCAGTATCCTCTGACGGGACCAGCTGATTGGACTGATGAGGATTAGATGATGAAGTTAACAGTTATTTTGTTAGCATATTGTTAGTAGGTAGTCTGGTCCTCATTGCAGCTTATTCTGGCAAAGAACTACCCAAATTGACAGGAACCCGTGTTATTTCAGCAACCAACCACAATTCTTTCTCGTTTAAGTGACTCTGAAATCAATAATCTCACAAAAATGATCGAGTGGAAATTACAAAAAACCTGTTGACATTGTAGTCAAAAATAATAGTCATTAATTTCACTTGATGACCATTTTGGTGACACCATTTTCTTTCCTTATAATTTAATGAGGAAAGACTGAAATCTCCAACACTGTTTGTCAACATTGTTTTTTAGGCTATATCTCTAAGCATTAGTCAAATCTTATCATAAATGTTGCTTCTTTTGATTAAATCACACACAAAAAATAGTGAGATTTAAAATTCCCTGATAAACTTCAAGCTCAATCAAGAAACGAACTGATGTGACGTAATTGTGAACAACATAGGTGTCCTCTGAGGCTCCGCCTTCTTTGGCGTGGAAATCTTCTTCGGTTCATTTCTTCTGCTCAATCCATCGAGGTCAGACAGCAGTGAGGGTGGTGTCCGGACTTTCGCTAACAATATGCTACTGGTCATGCATTTTGAACTTCTTTTTAGCCCTTAGCGAAGAACGAAAAATAACTTCATCATGAGTATATCAGGGCCTTAAAGGGATAGTTCACCCTAAAATGAAAGTCAAGTCATAATTTACTCACCCTGGTGTTGTTCTAATCCCGTATGACCTTCTTTCTTTTATGGACCACAAAATGAGAATAAAAAAAATAAAAAAAATCCCGCTCGCACTTGTCCATATAATGGCAGTGAATAGCAATTAGAAATTAATTACTTAATTTTAATTTAAGGGTAAACTATCCCTTTAAACCTGACTGGGAAATGCAACTTTGTTTTAAGGCAAACAAAATAAAAGCCTGAGTAGTGTGTACTTGCACAGGTTTTTTAAAACAAAGTTATAAACTGACACTTGTAAATTGCCAGCCAATAAGAAAGTAGCTTTCCCCTTTCTACATTTCTTTTTATTTTAGTTTGGAATATGCATCAAGTGGTCTATGAACAGTCAGTCTTTTGTTATAAATAAGTAAGATTGATGCAGGTTATACTGCTAATACACTGTGTGTGTGGCAGACTTACTGAGGTAAAAGAAATTTCCGGGCAGTGAGGACTCGTTCAGATTGTTGTACGTCAGATCCAGAACCTCCAGCGCCGGAAGAGATCCGAACCCTCGTGGAAGAGTGCTCAACCTGTTCATCCTACACAAAGACCATAAAATGCCATTTTAACCAAATCATCAGCTTAAAAAAAAAACAGACACTGCACGTCCACAAGTAGATACACACTTATAAAACACCCGTCAATTCTTGACACAGGGGAACCGATTGAAAATCCTTAGCCGACCTACTCGAAGACATGAGACAGAGACATGCAGTGCGCACAGATCCATCTCACTGATTTTGATTGATATTTCAGATTTATAACACAACTCAACAGATCTTCTCACATTTATAACCAAAAGTCTGAGTTCCACTGAAACCACTTCCATTTTTAATTTTACTCATTTTATACAACATTTTCAATTACCAATTATCAATTATATTCTCAGCATAACAATTTGAGTAAAAAAAAAAAAATGCACCTGAAAAAAATAAATACAGATTTAAGAATGTCTTTGTTTTTAATTTGTCCCCCTTTTGCATTAATGACTGAAATGTCTTATTGATTTTATGTCATAAACCTTCTTTGTTTTTAATTGGTAAAATTCCTAAAAAGTTTTTATTTTTTTATTTACAGATTTAAATGACACTACCAGTTCAGGGTCAGAATTATTTTAAAAGAAATTACTACTTTTATTCAGCAAGTATGCATTAAATTGATCAAAAGTGACAGTAAAGGCATTTATCATGTTGCAAAAGATTTCCATTTCAAATAAACACTGTTCTCTTGAACTATCTATTAATCAAAGAATCCTGAAAAGATGATAATACTCAGAATCAGAATCAAATCAACAAATTAGAATGATTTCTGAAGGATCATGTGACTAACCACAGGAGTAATGATGCTGAAAATTCAGCTTTGCCAACTCAGGAATAAATTATATTTTTTAATATATTCAAATAGAAAGCATTTTTTTATTATTGTAAAAATACTTCACAATATTACTGTATTTTTGATCAAATAAATGCATCCTTGGTGAGTGTAAGAGACTCATTTCAAATGTGTATATGTGAAAACCAGACTTTCAATGGTTTCAGACACCACTTTTTATATAAAAACTCAAGGTATTTCTTAATGAAAGTTGAATGTTCAGCTAGCTCACCAATAGTCTGTAAATGTTAAAATCATATTTGCCCTTGAAAGGTAGCGAATTAAATTTTGGCTGAAAACTTCCGACAGAGAACATGGAATCTGAAATTAGAAAGGCTCAAGGTGCCCGACGACGTGGATAAAACACGGGAGAGAGCAGGAGAGAGAGGGGCGCCCAAATCAGATGCTGATTAACTCTTGCTTATTTAAGCGTCTGTGCTCCGTCTCTTTCATTCTCGCTTTCAAATGACACTTGGTTGCCATGAAGACAATGAAACTTTAGCAACAGATTTTAAAGAAACAAACAAATTGATTCCACCACATGTTTGCGAAGCAATTACACAAGAAGGGGAATTGTTTTGACAAATGAGATCAGGATAACGGGCACGCTCACACACACATCCTCACGTTTGAGTCGAGAGTAGCGGCCGGGAATACAACAAGCCGGCTTATGTTTTCAAGATTATGTGTAGAAAATGGTGCGTCTGACAGCAAATCGATGAAAATGTGTGGAGTCAGACGCGGGGCAGATTGTGCCGCGCTTTAATCCTGCGTGACATTGAGGAGGCTCCGCCCTCGGAGGAGAAGGAGAACCCTTGGGATTCGGGTGGGGCTCAGGTGGGCTCTAAACACCAGGGGACGACCAGATGACCAGGGATGAAGAGAGTCAGAGAGGAAGAAGAACAGAGGAAGACAGCTGCACTGCCACTGTCAAGGCTTCTTAACCTCACAAAAAAGGATTGACAACCATTCCTAAACCAGATATGCTTTGATAACCAGGAGATAACAGTGTCTGATCAACAACATATACTAGAATGATCCTCCTCAATATGAAATTATTGATGCCGTTAATGCAGACATGATCTTTGGGAACGATTTCTGACCCAGAAATTAGCAGATTTATGGTTCAGAAAACCAGAGGAGACGGGAGGATAAAATACAATATTCAAGCAGAGGAAACAAGATGAGAAGATACAAGAGGAAGGGAAAGGAAGGAAAGAGAGGAGTGAAAAACCAAGACGAAAAATATGAGAGGAGACGAGACAGAAAAAAAGTCAAGAAGAAAAATAAGACAAGAAGTGAACAGACATGAACACAAGAGAAGAGACAAGAAGAGTCGAAACGAGAGAAGAGGATATGAGAGGAGAAGATATGAAATTATAAGAGACAAGAGGGGGGAAAAAAGGGGAAAGAGAGGTGATAGAAGAAGATACAAAAGAAACAAAAAGCAAAATGAGGGAAAAATAAAGAAGAGACCAGACGTGAAGTTGAGAGATAAGACAAGAAGTGAACAGACGTGAACAAGAGAAGAGACAAGAGGAGATGAAAAGAAATAAAAGGATACAAAAGGAGGAGAGGTGAAAGTATAAGAGACAAAAGAAGAAATGAAAAGAGATGAGAGGAGAGGAGGGGAAAGGAGAGGAGATAGAAGAGAAGACGAAACAAAATAAAAGGCAAAAAACAAAACACAAAGGAGTGAAAAGTAGAAAAGAGACGAGACAAGAAGAGACTAAACAAGCTGAGAAGAGATGAAAAAAGAAAAGACGCGAGGAGAGGAGATCAGAGCCACTAGACAAGAGGAAAGAAAAGGGAAGATGTGAAAAACCAAGACGAAAATATGAGAAGAGATGAGAAGAGAGACGAGGGAAAAAAAGACAAGAGGAGGGATAAGAGAAGAGAACAGACGGGAACACAAGAGAAGAGACAGGAAGATTTGAGGAAAAGAGAAGAAAAGAGACAAGTGGATACAAGAGGAGAAGAAATTAAAGTATAATAGACAACAGACAAAAGTAGAGAAGAAAGAAGAGATGGTACAAGAAACGATGACATCAGACTAACCCAAGGTTCAGATGTTTCAGTTTCTGAAGGCTACTGATCTGAGTTGGAAGCTCCTCAATCTGGTTATTAAACATGTTCAACACCTCCAAGTTCTTCAGGTCTGCAATGTTAGGAGGCACACCTGAAAAAAAGAGAGAGAGAGAGAGATGGTAAGCATAAACTAATAAACAAGAACAACTTCAATTCTGCAGGTATCATCAATCTCAATCAATCAAAGCGTTTCAATTGACTGTATTATAATCACCAATACAATCCTCAAGGTAAAGCATTCCCAAACGAGAGATGAGGTCTAACGAACAGAGGCCGAAGGTTTAACGGCTAATTATCAGAGTCAGCAGACAGACGTCCCGTTCCGTCTTTGATGGCTCAATTATGGGTCCCTCCCCCAGCGATAGATTTGACACTTTAATGATGGAGGCCTTAGCATAACGGATCATCAGCAGCACCCCTCCCCCCCTCCTGCCCCCTCCAGCTGTCGACAGAGATCGATGGGCCGAACAGGCGCTCTATCCGATTACTGGCTGATCAATGGCCCCTCATTACGGAGGAGGGGAGGTGGGAGAGGTTTACACAAACAGCATGACACGAATACCTCCAGAGAGATCAACGAGAGCTGCCCCGCGCCAGACACAGGGGAACAAATGATTCAGCCGTCACACAAACAATTCAGAAATCCAACAAGGAAACACAAGCATGAATGCACACGCTCTCTCAGCCCTCTTCAGCACATGTGCTTGCTAAACATAGCTTTATAATCAACATTCACTAATAGCAGATTCATTTAATACTACTTCTACTGCTATTATTTATTATTATTATTAATAAATTAATTTGTTATTAATGAATGTTTATTGTAAAGTAAAACCCATGTTCCTTTTTAACAATATAATAATATTAAAATAATAATTATTAATACAACAATTATTTAATAGTATATGTAATAGGGGTTTAACAATATATCGTGTCACAATATATCACAATACAAAAATGCAACAATATGTATTGTGGATAGTGACAATATGTATTGTGTATAGTTCACCCAAAGTAAAAGGTTTTCAGAGTTTTAGTGTCAGTATTACATTAAACTGCTATATATAATGTTGAATATAATGTATAATAATGCAATGGGGGAATATTTGTGGGTCCTGGAAATGCCAAATGTCTTAATGTTACCAGTAAAAAGTGGCCTAGATTATTTTAAATATTTCTGCAAGCATGTTTGTCTAAAATAATTGTATTTTCAGCTTGAGAATCATGAATATTTTTATTCTGGTGTCACTATTGTCCTGTGCATTGGGTTACCAGCACCAAGTACAAGCCTATTCATTTACACCCACAATGTAATATCAAATTCACTACATTTTTTGTTAACCTTTTAATATATGTCTTCGAGTATCGCAATATCATCGCATCGTGAGTTCAGTATCGTGATATGTATCGAATAATGACATGAGGGTATCGTTACACCCCTAATATGTACCAAATGTTATGAAATCAGTACATTGTATACATTCTCACAGCCCTATTCAGTACATGTGCATGTTAATAAGAAACAAATTATTATTATTATTATTATGTACATTCAAATTAGAGACTAACTGCTTTATTTTTGGTCATTTTGAGATATTATATCATATTTAAATACTAGCCAATTTATTATATAGACACACATCAATACCAGCGAATAAAAAAAAATCTTTTTGGTCTGTCAAACAAATGTTAAAATACTTTTGAAAAGTTATTAAACACACACAAACACAATGCTATATAATTTGTGTTTGAAAGCTATAACAGTAAAAGTGTTACAGAAATGTACATTTTAAACATAAAAAAATAGTGTCCATGCAAGCGGAGTAAGTTTCAGTTGGATCCTTCAATTCCCAATTTTCGCATCAATCCTCTGACCTTTTCACCTATAAAAGATACTTGAAACATACGATTTGTTTCCCAGCGTCTCGTCGGACCTGTAAACGTACCAAGAGACCCTGCAGGACACTGAACTCTGCGCCCCATGTCAGGGTCCCTCCACTCGTCTCCAAATGACACACAAGATCGATCTGTTCTGCCTTTTCCACCCTTAAGACACATGCCTCTACCAGACATCCACACTTTATCTTCTTAAACCACAGACAGGACTCTAACAGCGCTACAGACTGTTCTTCTGCTGGCTTTTCTTGCTTGGAAATATTTTTTTATGCATAAGTTGCAAGTACAAAACTGCCTGTAAACACATTTAAAGAGTGTGTGAGTGTGTGTGTGTGTGAGTGTGCCCTATTGGAGCCTTTAAAACAGGCAGAAAATGCTGATGGTAATAGGACAAAGAGTACACGGCTATATGGAGCAGAAAGGTTTCCCCCTCTCTCCTCTCGGTCTCATTACCTGAGCTGATGCCTGACCGGGCCGAACAGCAGCCCTGCTTTACTCATGAGCCACTAATGAAAGGGTTCCAAATGTCACTGTAATTCCTGACTACCCTGAAAAGTTCAAAAGATGGCAGATTCCCTGTCTCTGCTCTTTAAGTAGGCAGGATGAGAGAGAGGAGAGGAACAGAGGAGAAAATGCAGAGTGGTGTGGAATTCACAGGGGGGGAAAGGGTATAAAAATACACTCTATTTCCTATTTCTATACAATGAAGTCCAGGAACAAAGTAAAATTCTGTTTGTTTGTTTTTTAAACCTAAAAAGTATGGGGGGGGGGGGGGGGGGGGGTTAAGATAGTGATAAAAAAAGTGAAATCATTTATTCATATTTATGACTACATAGATTATTCAGATTTATAGATTTCGATAATATAATATAATAATTTTCTTAATATAAATTTAATTCATTTCACATTTATTTTTTAAAAGAAAAATAGAAGCATTTTTCTAGTGGTCTCAGGCTATTGGACCGCACTTTGTATCCATAAAGTTTCATTTTCTCCCTCATTTAATCCGGCTAAAGACAAGCGATGTGACCTGTCACGGAATGAGTCATTTTCTCTTCAAATCATAACCATATCAAAAGGCTTTGATCATTTCTAGCAAAGTATAATTATAGCATAATATAATATAATATAATATAATATAATATAATATAATATAATATAATATAATATAATGCATTTTGCTTGTGGTCTCAGGCTTTTGGACCCCACTGTGTATCCATAAAGTTTCACTTTCTCCCTCATTTAATCATCCTCAGAGAAGCGGTGTGACCCGTAACGGAATGAGTCATTTCCTCATCTTCAAATCTTATAAATCATATTAAAAGGCTTTGATCATTACTTCAGACGGTACCTGACAGAAATGTGCATTATCACACTGGGATCTTCATGGAGATTAAGGGAAACGATTCCTGCATAAACAAACAAATCCCCAACCAAACTCTTCCTGTTCAGATCAGATGAGAGTGAACATGGCTTAGGGCGATTTACCATGGACCCAAAGATTATGTGGGTGGGGAAAACAAGATTCAAACATATTATTTCTCCTAATAACTCTCAACTTACAAAGATTATTATTAAACTCACATTTAAAAGAAAAAAAAAGATAAGAAATGTTCACAAATTGCAATGAAGATTAACTTTACATATACTACTACTGTTCACTATCTATTATTGTGGTACTTAAACTGAGCAGAACCTAAAATCAAAAAACCAGTGATCAACAAAGACAAGACAGCCCTCTAGTGGAGTTACCCAGTTCTACAGCCTTCATGAACCTGCAGTCTCAATAGAATATTACACTTGTGCTATAAAAGTTTACTATACTGCAATAAAAATTAAATCAACTTTTGCAACAAAAGCATAGAAAATAAATCAAGCAAATACCAATTTATCTGATTTAATTCCAAAAATTCAACAAATCACATAGGGACTCCCCTATCATTTGGAACTTTATTACCTTCTACCTGGTTGTTTTCTATTGGATTTCTACTTGGGGAAATAAGTTGCAATTCCAAAAGACCCAGAGATTTGCCTTAGTAACCATTTCTAACTCCAACTTGGAAACAGCAATGCTATAAAGCTTACAGAACTTTCACCATCTCTCAAAGACGTAATGCATTATCTGTAAATATAATTATGTAATATGTTAAAATTAAAAGCAAACATAAAACACAAAAAGAGAATTATCTTGAGACAAGAACTTACCACTCAGCTTGTTGTGGCTCAGGACCAGTTGGGTTATGTTGGAGAGGGTGACTACAACATAAAAATAATAAAAATAATAAAATAAAATAATAAAATAATAAAAAAGACAAATGTTTACTTGATGTCATTGCATGATGACGTCAACGTGATGACGCCACTAATCTCCTACAGCAATCATAT
Source organism: Leuciscus leuciscus (assembly GCF_965113295.1). Lineage (NCBI taxonomy): Eukaryota > Metazoa > Chordata > Actinopteri > Cypriniformes > Leuciscidae > Leuciscus > Leuciscus leuciscus. Next base: position 26,382,996 of record NC_138735.1, read on the forward strand.
TTTGTAAATAGACACTACATACTATGACAGCCGCATATTTACAGTGTAAACGAAACTAATTAACATTAGCATAAAGTTTATTAACATTCGCACAATATGAAACTTTACACTTGTAAAGAAACTGTAGCAGACTCACACAATCCAGGAATATCCAGCAGGTTTGATATTCCTCTGTCACACATGTCCACCTCCGGGATATTCTTCTCACGACTCTCCTCCACTATCTTTTTTAGGGACTTTGACATTTTCTACAAGAGAAGATTAACCAATAAAAGAACCGAATACATGCAGAGAATCTTCCGAATAGAGTTTTGCCACTTTTTGGCCTCAAATCGTGGTTCAAAATCTAGTCATTAAAATCAGATAAAGAACTCTCTCAGTATTTACCTAACTGTACGGAAAATACGCACGCATGAAGGAAAAACAGACAACAAATATCCAGGCCCTACGGGCAGTAAAACCAGATCTTTTTAAAGCAAGACAGTCGCTCACACCCAACCGGAAGTTGATAGTATGTCTGTAAAAGTCTCGCATTCCTTCCTTAAAAGGGTATTTCCGGGGTCGAGAGAAAGGAAAAGAATGCCGAGCAGAATTCTGTTCCATTGTCCAATCAGCTGCTAGAGAGTCAGTGGAATCGTTGAAAAAAGGCACACAAATGTCCAATCAGAACGCGCGCCGCTGCAACAGTGCGTATCCCTCTGCCAATCAATGAAAATGTAGGAGAGACGGGGAAAAGTATTTTATCGACGCGCACACAATAGTATTGATGCAAAAAATAATGTTTGACTTGTTTCTGGTTATAAATGCTAGCTATTAACCTGTCTGTTTAGAACAATAAATTACTTACAATATTATAGCCTATAGGAACTTGTATAGGCATATCTGAAGGCAATGACACAATTAATGATTTATATAGAAGAATTATAGATATAGATTTATATCGTTTTTAAATGAGGTATAGACTTATTTTATTTTAATCTTGTATTATTTTATTCACATTTGTATTAAAAGCAATTAATTTAAAATTAGTTTTACAAAAGGGTACATCTCACAAAAGCCTGTTAAGAACATATCCAATATTTAATGCACTTCATGTTTTTGGTAACAAAGAATGGAATATATTTTCTTTCTCTTGTGTATATATATAAAATGTTGAATTTATATACATTTGTACACATGTTGAATTTTTGTCATTTTCTGATTTTCTGAATGTTATATGAATGATTATATATATATGAAGTAATTTCACTTAAATTGCAATGAAAATTACCTATTAATTGTCATTTAAGTGAAATTACTGAACTTAAATATAAGAGCTTGATAAAAATTATCATTCTAGAAGAAAATTTCAGATGGCACTTAGAGGCTTTTGCATCTGAACTCTTCATATATATATATATAGATATATATATAGATATATAGATAGATATAGATATATAGATATATATATACTTTTGAGTTTTTAATGACTTTAAAATAATTAACATAGAGAAAATCCCTTACAAGACATGCATCCAACGAGTATAAATACTTAAATACTTTACAATTATATATATATATGGAACTCTGTTACAAAGAGCACTTTCCCGTCAAAACATCCATCCATCTGAATAATACAACATTCGTGAATCCAGCAGGTGTTTTGGAGAGGGCAGCTGTTGGCTATCGCCCAGATCCCCGGCTATCACCTACCTTCCAAGAGAGACACATTGTTTAGACGTCTACACAAGGTGGAAGAGCAATATGAGTCTTCTCTGTCTCCTCCTCCTGCAGAACCCTAGCATGAGGCAGATATATGGATACGCTTCTCTTTTCCTTAGGGTTCCTGTGGTCAGGTGGAACCATCAACAGACTGGATCTGGATCGGTCCTTCCTTTGCCTGTCTCTCGGTCTGTGTCTGGTTCTTGCAGGGCTGATCATGTCTATTGGGGACTGACAAACAGTGGCTCTATTTATAGGCTTGATTATATTTGGTGAGTGGCAACAGATGCCTCAGCGTGGTTGAACTTTGCTTTGCAGAGCGGGAGTTCTGGATTCCAGGGGCAAAGCTTGTTTATGTTGTAAAATCTTTAACCAACACCCTCGGCCAGAAGCCAATGGAGAGCGGGCACATTCAGGCATGGCATGAGGGCACGGGGAGGTGTGTATTTTATTAGAAACTACATAAAGGAGCTAGCACTGACACTTGACAAAAGTGGAGGTGGGAATGTGTGGATGTCTGAGTGATCTGCTCTTTGATTTATGAGGTGGTCTCAAAATATGTGCCTGAGGAACTGTATACAGCAGAGAAGACCACCAGCATATTAGTCAGTATGAGCTGTTGTATGTCCAGAATGAATGTGGATTTTATGGTTTGTCAATTATGTTTTTATTTATTTATTTTATTTTAAAAAATTAAATAGGAAACATTGGTTGATCATTGAAAATGAATATATATTTTATGTTAGAATATAAAATGATTACACATAATTTTATCCATCTGCACTATTCTGATATGACCTTAATATCAGTCATTTTGTTACCATCATAAATCACCTTTTATCATATTAAAAATGTAATTATTCGAAATAAAGTTTGTTATAAAAGGGTAAATGTCACAAAGACCTGTCAAGAACATGTACAAACATTTAACCCCAAAATAATAATATAAATACTAGGCCTACTATATTATAATGTATAATGAATGTATAATTATATATTGAATAATGAAAATAACACCTATTAATGATTTTAAAACACTTACAACAAATCATAACATTCAGAAAATCAGAAGATTACCAAAAATTCAACTTGTATACAAATGTATATGTATACAAATACTTATTCAACAAATATATATATATGGTTACTATCTTAATGGTCCTTAACATATGCTTCATTAGATTTTATTATAATCTATATCTTTTAGAATTTTTATTTGTGGTAATATAACCAAAAAATATAAATCCCTCATTGCAGTAAAGGTCTCCTGAGGCCATTTTCTTGCACTATTTCCAAGGTCAACACATTTTTTTAAACACAGAGCTTCTCATGAACTTTGACCTTGTTAGGTTAAGGGAAAACTATTATAAAATGTTTGTGAAAATCGTGAGAAAGGCCTTAATACCAGATGGTAATGTCTCAAAGCTCTGTTTTTCTGTTGATCAGACACTTTTCTTTGACCTTGATGCGAGCATTTTTCAGCGTTTAAAAGGAAGAAATGAAAGATTAGATTAAATGTTTGTTTGCTTTCTCTGTATAGAAGCATTGCATGAAGAAAGCTGAAGCCTGTCTCCCTCTACAGAGCAGATATCCATTATTAGCACTGTCCATTTCTTCCTCAGACAGCTTTCATTGTCACCCTTAGCCTCTCTCTGTGTTGTGTGTGTAAAGTATAATGCATCCGGCTTGAGATTTGGATGAAGTCTAAAGGATATCAGACAGTGAAAACGATATTTACCACTTAAAAAACATTCACAGCTTTTGAAACGAGTGCAAGTATGCAAATTGACTTATTTTTTATGCGTAAAAAAACATAGAAGAGATATTTTTAATGGCTCAGTTGACAACAATGAGATACAATGATTTAAAACATCTCTACTGACTGTCAAAAAAAACTCCCTTCACCACACAGTTACATAAGAACTACATTAAACATCTTTATTTTCCAAAAAAGCATAAAAAATACATACAGTACATAAATTCAATTATCTACAAATGAGGATTCATGTTATATTATTTATGTTTGATTTGCCAATTCTTCACTCAATGAGACTGGTTATGATTGCTAAGTGTGTTGACATATTTCTGTGTGAATTTTTATTTTTAATTTCTTCTCAGCTGCTCCATGTGAGTCTGAACCCAGACGGAAGGACGGCTGACTGGGCCGAGAATTTCACAAACACAAGGTTTGAAGAAGCTCTGAAAGGGGCGATATTTGTCTCCTACAAAAGAACAAAGAACAATTATATATCCATAGAAAAATTGTGTTATGTACACTAGCATTGAAAAGTTTGGGGTTAAGTTTTTAAATTTTTTATTCTTTTTAAAGAAATCTCTAATGCTCACCAAGTCTGCATTTATTTGATCAAAAATACAGTAAAAACTGTGATATTGTAAAATATAATTACAATTTAAAATAACTCTATATGAATATAGTGTAAATGTAATGCAAAGCGGAATTTTCAGCATAATTACTCCAGTCTTCAGTGTCACATTATCCTTAAGAAATCATTCTAATATGATGATTTGCAAGAAACATTTCATATTATTACCAATGTTGAAAAAAGTTGTGCTGCTTAAAATTTTTGTATATTTTTTTTTTCTCAGGATTCTGTGATTAAAAGAAAGTTCAAAAGAACAGCATTTATTTGAATATTAATAGGGCTGTGAAACGATTAATCGCATCCAAAACAAAAGTTTGTGTTTACATAATATATGTGTGTGTACTGTGCATAATTATTTTGTATATATAAATATACACACATGCATATATTTAAGAAATAGTTGCTTATATATACTTTATACATATATATATATATATATATATAATTTGTATTATAAATAAATATAAATATTTTATATATAAATTACACATTTTTCTTCTTATTAAATATCTTTACTGTCACTTTTGATCAATTTAATGTGTCCTGAATACAAGTATTTATTAAAAAAAGAAAAAAAAAATCTGGTTGACCCCACATTTTTGAATGGTAGTATATGAAATAGTAATATAGACGCTTAACAGAAGTGTTATGTTTTTACAATCACCACACTAAATGTTCACACATACCGATCCACAGTACGGCCCAACAACAGGTGAACTGGCATCTGGTCCGTCATATATCCTCAAGTAGTTGTTCTCGCAGTCTCCAGGGTCATCAATGCTGATCTGGTTGAATGTGACTATCACTACTCTGCCACTAGGAGCCCTGATTCCCCACTCACAAGAAGTGCCGTTGGCGTAAGTGCCAGGGTAGTTTGGACTGGCAAAAGAGCCGTGGTCTCCATATAACACACCTCCACATCCTGGACACACACACACACACATAAGGAACACAGTTAGGACTCTCAGCAGCAGCAGCAGCAGCATTGGACTGAGGAAATCGTTGCAAATATAAATTAGCGGTGCGTTTCTCACCCTGTGAAGAGGAAGTCCAGGTGATCTCAAAGCCATTGCGGGATGTAGTGAAGTCACTCTTGAAATGCAGGAAGAGCTGGTTGGTTCCCGGGAAGACAGGATTTGGCAGTGTGCTTCCACAGTACTTTCCTAACAGAGGCGATGTGGCGGTACTGCCGTTTCTGACCTACATCGGCAGAAAGAAATATACATTAGACAGCTACAGTAAAATCATCATCATCAGAAGGTGCTAGCATAGCATAGTATCATACTACTTTTACTATTTCTGCAGTATGTATACAGTATGCAAGTTTTCTGGATGATCTGTATTTGGCCAAATGAGCAGCATCAGATCACACTGCACTGGGTACTGTATCCCAGAATGCAATGTACTCAGCATGAAACGGATGTTGCGATTGCTCTTTTTTTTCCCTATTGTGACGTATATCTGAGTGAAACGCCTTCTGAAATGAGAAAAAATTTAGGGTGGGCTTGATTTCGTCCTTCAGGACGAAGGTTGGGCGTTGCTAACAAAATGGATGCAGAAATGATACAGAGCCCGATAGCTCCGCCCTCGCGCTTTATGTGCTTTTATACAAAACTGGATCATTTTTATTTACAAAGCATTTTTTTAAGACGATATCTAGACACAGATTGTTGAATTAAAAATTAAATGTTATTTTAGTATTATTTATATAATATTATGATATTTTAAATTAGCTTTTATTTTTATATTTTCCATTTTTATATTTCTATTTAGCTTTCATTTCTATTTATTTTTAGTTTTGTAATTTTACCACTTCAACTTATTTTATTTCAGTTATTTGCCAAGGTAACATTTTTGTTGATGTTTTTCATCTAATATTTTTTTTTTAATGAACAAAAACTATTTTTAATAGTTTTGGTTTTAGCACACTTAACACTGGGTCACGTGACAAATGTTATAAGTCATGTGACAATGTAGCATACTGTTAAATTGTAGGCAAAAAACTTTTTTAAATTGTATTTAGTGTATTCTGCAAAGTATATTTAGTATAAAGGATACTAGCATTTTAGTCTGATCACGTGGTGCGTTCAAGTCCTCCTGGGAAATTCGTATTTATGAGTTGGGATGTCATGTTTATGACGTTATGACTTTAGCTTTATTTCGTCGGAGAAAGATGGCGGTGTACCTTAATTAACTAACACAAAAATACAGCAATGTTTTTAAACTCTACTTCTAGAAAAGCCTCCCAACTCGTAAACTTGAAGCTTAAAGAAAATCCAGACTTTGTTGTAGCATTCATGTGCATTCAACTCATATATACGATCTTTCCGACATGACTTGAACGCAATAACATTTCTTTTATTTCTTCACTTTTTTTTAATTATGGTGATGGTTCAGTATGTTTATGCACACCTCAAGATAGTCAAAGTTGCAGGAAGGGTGAGTCTCCACATCAAAACTAGAGAAGAACAGAGAGATGGAACTGTTCTGAGGGGCCTGCAGTATGATGTTGCATTCAAGATTATGAGGATATATGTCAGGCCAGCCTGGGCTCTTAAGATAACCGTATTCCTGCTCATAAACCCTGCTGCAACCTGCAGAAAGATCACATACAGACGTATGACAATATAATCACACCAAAAAGACTAAAAACCCTTTTCGAATGGTAGCGGAAAACTCACCTGCCACCTGATAGGTAAGACTGAATCCATTGCCAGTCATGAAGGCGTCTGATCTGAAGGTGATGTGCATGGTGCGGCCGTAACTGTAGAAATCTGGCACATGTGAGTCTACGCCACAGAACTTATGAGACTGTCCATAATCTCCCTGAGAGATTAAACAAATATGGTTTTAAATGATTTTAAACATACAGTAGGAATACAACATAAAAGTGAAGGCAGCAAACTTCAATAAAGCAGTTAGCCACTTAAGGATACATGATAAGTAAACGAAACCAACAGTTAAAAAGTTAAAATTACAAATTTTTTTTACTAAAATTCACATGGAAACTAAAAATACTAATTCAAAACATTAATAAAACTACAGCAAAACTAAAATAACCCTGCATTGTGACTTGTGAAGAGATTCTAAATTGCTTTAGTTAGCTAGTAGGACTATTTTAGGAGTGATTGGGTTTTACCACAGGGAAGTCCTTAAACTCCAGGAAGTTGCTGGTGCAGCTCTGGCTGGACTCCAGGTGAAACTGTTGAACAGACACTTTCACCACCTCCTGAGAAGGAGCATCCAGCACCCAGCGGCAAGAGCTGAACGGTGGGTAGGCACTGGGATAAAACGGGGATGTGATGGTCTGAGACGATGCTGTGGCATTGAATGCTCCTCCACAAATACCTAAAACAGTGAAAAAGCACTTTAGCATGACTGATTCAACATCAAATGACATCCGACGACTAAGCCATTGGGACAAAAAGTCCAATCTTACTGTCCACTCTGCTGTAGGTGGCATTAAAGCCGCGGCGTGAAACGGAGCCGTCCGTGATGAAGTGCACGGTCAGGAAGTTACTGGACGAGACGAAGGGGGCAGGAACTTCATTTCCACAGAACGTGCCAATCAATGGATAATTAGCACTGTCACCATCATAAATCTATAAATAGGAATAAATATTTAGTGTATTGCAAATGACGCTGTAATTAAAATGTTATATTATATGTTATACAGTTATTACCGTGACATAATCATATCTGCAGAGTGTTCCAGTGGGGCCCTCAAGCTCAAAGGTGGTGAATGTGAGGTTAATGCTTTTATTGATCTCGACAGCAATGATCCACATACAGTCCATTCGTGGCTCGTACTGCCCATTAAAGTCAATATCAGGAGAACCAAACATTCCAGAGGGGGAAGACAGGTAGCCACCACAACCCTGCTGAGGACCTGGAGAAAACGAGGGATGAGGAGATGGAAAGACACAGTGAGAGAGAGATTTAAAACAACTTAAAGATGTGCTTTCAAGAAACCCCCTGCAAGAGGCAGTAGAGTCCAGAAAACGGACAAAATTAGAGTTTTTGTCTTTGTTTGTTAGCTTTGAATTCATCTATATGCTAATGTACTCTTAAATGTTGGACAGATGAACTACTAGTAGATGTATTTAAAATGTACAGGCTGTCTCTTCCAGGAAAGCAGACTTAAATCATTTTAAAGAGCAATATTGTTCTCAGTGAGTACACATGTTTGTCCAAATCAAAAAATCTTTGAATGAGAATGTCCCTCCACATAATAGATATATCGGTATATATACTGTATTTGTTTGTGTGTGCATTTCTATATATATATATATATATATATATATATATATACACATACACATACATACATATACACACATGTATGTGTATATACACATCCATATATAGATGCATTTAGAAAAACTAAAATATTATAATAAGGTATACAAATGTTTATTATATAAATTATTTATATAATATAATTCATAATTGATATAATTTATTTACATCAAAGTAAAGTTAATATTAAGATAATATGCTAAATAAATAAATGTAAAATAATTTTTTTTTTATGAATGAATGAATGAATGAAATGTATTTAACAGTTAATTCATCCTGAAATTCAAACCAGCCATAAATACTACCTTCTTTAGCACATAAATTGTAGGACACAACAAAAGAATTGGGAGTACTTTATTGGCTAAGGCTCTTTGACAGCACTGGCCGATAAAGACTTATGTCTTGTTTTCTGTCGTGGTGAGGGGACAGATTTTTGTGGTCTGAATGAGTTGTCTTGTTCACAAAGAACAACAGTAGTGGTTGTAGGACGGGGCGGTTCACTCACACACCCCTAGACGAGCTACAAAAGTGTTTACAACTCAGTTCCTAAAGAGCCTGGTCATCCTGAAGTGAATGGATCATCAGAAGATTTAAAGCAAAAAGCTGTTACAAAGAACAGTGTTTATGACCCCTGAACACTTTGTTCAGTCCTCAATGAGATCTTTGTCTTTGTGATTCACTATGAAATCATTCCCTCATTCATTCTATTCCAAAATGAGAACCATAAAGGAACAAGCTCAAAGTACCACACATCTTAGTATGTGAGTAACATGTCAGATACTGTCTTTTGAATCAGATAATAATGAGACAGTAGCTCAGTTCCAAATCCTGGTGATCTGCCTACTCTACCTAGACAGCATTTTAAGGAATCTTTGTCGGACTGGGATGTAAAATGCTCTATTTTTATGCATATATATATATATAAAAAAAAAAATATTGTAATATCACAAAATACTGATTTTTATTTTATACAACCTCTGAGGAAAGTAATAAAAAAAAAGAAATTATGCTCTCACAATGTGAAAAACGTGCCCTTTACGTGGAGAGTGGTGTGTGGAGTTGCCATGTAGAGTGTTTAGTCACTTATGAGGTTTTATTTCAGTTAGGATGTTGCCTATGTAACAGATAGCAAGGCAGCTCACTACGTCTTGGAATAAAGCAAATAAATACATACATACAGACGTGATTTCTTTACAGAGAAGATAAACATTACCTAAAGTCTCACTGTAGGTTGCTCTCCAACCCTCCGCCACAACTGATGAATCTGTAACAAACTCGAGAAACAGCTGATTGGATGAGGACCTGAGGTTGGGCGGCAGCTCACGTCCACAAAACCTCCCCATTAGTGGGGCCAGAGTGCTCCCTCCATCGTACACCGCCACATAGTCAAAGCGACAGCTCGAGGAGGCTTCTAGACTGAAAGAGTTGAACCTATAGGACAGGGACAAATACATACAGTAGATGATCACTATGGAAATGCTGCAGAACAATCTAGTTTCTCAGAAAGTGATACCGATAATGGGAGAGGGGGTTTTCCCTGATAGAAAGCCTCTAGGGGACAGATTATAAGTAAAGGGGCTTCCTGTCTGGCATCAATACAACATCTCAGTGGGGAAAGAATGCCCTTTGTGCATCTCACTGCACAAAGGGAAAGACAGAAGATCAATACCAGAATGCTTTTCTTTCTGAGCATCTGTCTCTCTGGTGGAACATAGCTGGCATGATGGATGCCTAGCAGGATTTAAAAAAATATATATTTGGGAGCAGAGAAGTGAGCAGACCACAGAGGTATATTAATATTGAGATATAATTGAGAGATATAATATTGAAAAAAATTAAAAATTCTGGTCTTAATTAAGACTTAGTTAAGACTTGCCACAAGAAATGAAATAAGCTCACAGAGCCTTGATCATGAAAAATCTTGGTTTATCTATAACAGGTATTCAGGACATTTTTCCATGACCATTTTCCACCCTCTTTCTCATCCTTAGAAAGAGGTGCATTTATTGCTGCTGTACCTTTGAGAAATAAAGCAGGACGTGCTACACATAGCCCGGAGCAACGCAAGAATTGACAGACTTTTCTTCATTTAACACACAGTTTTTTTGTTCTGAAACTTATTATGTTTTCATAGTCGGCATTATTAACAGGAAGTAGTTCAAACTCACTTGAGATCGATGACACGGTTGTCACGGACATAAATGTGGTATGTGCAGTTGATATTGTGATGGTAGTCGGTGATAGAATGAGATGGACTGCTGATTGTCCCTGCAGTACCATTAAACACACCACCACATGCTGTTGAAAACACATAAATACACATATTGATATATGTACCATATACACAGGAATCATACAAACCAACATTTGGGGCTGAAATTTGTAAGAAAAGCCCTACTGTATATTAAGTAAAATGCCTTTTTCATGTGTTGGAGGAGGTGGACAACTGTTTCCTTTGAGGAATATGGGCTGTCTTCCTATAAAGCACCAAGTCAAAGAGCACTTGACTGTGCATTTCTATTGTGCACCATTTATAGTGAATGAGTTTGTTTGTGGAAGTAACAGTGGGATCTGCAATGGAATTCTTTTGCATATTTGCATATTCTCCCAAATCCCTGCATATTGTTTGAAAAGTGCAGCGTCCTCTCATTCCAGTCATTCCAGCGTCCACTCATTCAACATTTCTGGGCTCAGTGAATCAGATCTGCATTACTGCCGTGATAAACAATTCAAACTTAATCTAGCACCTACATCCAAGCCACACCCACACCACCCACACCTCCAACTAAGCCACACCCACATCAGCAGAGTTACATTCAAACTACACTTAAACACACCTACACCACAACCATTCAAAAATGAATTCTTACTATTGATAGTATAGTATATAGACTAGAGAACCAAAAAGTATTGCATTAAATGTACAGCTTATTTCAAGGTTGAAGCTTACGTATGGTTCTGTATTCAGCCAGGAAGCCATTGTCATTGATTACAAAATCAGAGTAGAAGTTGATGAGCATTGGTCCAAATGTGGTGAAGACACCTGGGATAGTATTTCCACAAAGAGTAGCCAATGGAGTGCCACTGGTGGTCTTGCCTTTGTAGATCTTCACACCATCGTAAGTACATGTGGAGTGTGCTAGAGGAGATGGAAAGGCATGATTGTTCAGCTTATGAAACTACTGTTTTCTTTAAGTTATTGTTAGATCCCTTATGATAAGATGTATAACACAATTTGTGTCTTTTGAAGATGTGCATACCCTCTAACTGGAAAGTTTTAAAAGTGAGCACAATCACGGTCTGATCTCCAGCATCGATGATGTAATTACAATTGGAGCCTGAAGGGTAGTGGTCTGGGTAATTCGGAGAAACTACACGACCAGTTGGGGCTGTGAAATTGGCCCCACAACCTAAAAGATGATGTGAAGTAGATACATTACATTACTTGAATTTTGGACAGGGGAAGAAAAACTGTAAAGAACAAACCAAGCATATGATACACACTAATGTAGAATGCAGCAGAGAAGCCTTTGCCAGGTGTTTCTGAGGACTGGAAACGAGCCGTAATAACATTTCGGGGTGCAATGACTACAGCAGGGGCTGTAGTACCACAACCAGTGGCCAAGAGATTCTCATCATTCTGTATGTTGTCAGACCACATCTGTCAGATAAACATAGGCAGAATACAAAAAATAAATAAACCACCAGATCCAAATGGCTCTTATGAAATACATCATCAGAGAAGATTTCTTATTAAAAGGTCATCTTGTTACCTTGATATAACTGTTTTGACACTGTCCACTTGAGTCTGGGATCTGGAAGTCACTGGCAAAACCCATTTCCAGATGGTTTCCATCATGGGCGATGATGGTCCAGGAACATTCAATATTGGCTGGGAAATTCTGAGGATAATTGGGAGATTTGATGGTGCCTGCATCAGCATGGATGGTTCCTCCACATCCTGAAGAAGAGAAAGAAATTTCAGGATAAAATGTACCACGTCTACAGAAAGTACACACGGGATATCTTTTTGTACTGTATACCTGATGAGTCTGTTGACCAGGTGGCAGTAAATCCTCCCTTGGACACTGTATGATCAGCAAGGAACACTACAACTAATTTGTTGGAGCCTGATTGGATAGTTCCTGGAGAGTTGTGGCCACAGTATTGACCAATAATGGGGGATCCTGAAGAGGCTCCATTGAAGATTGTTACTGAGTCCCAGGTGCACTGGCTATGCTCCTCCACTTCAAAGTATGTAAAAGTGAGCTAGACAAGAATATATGGAAATTATGTTATATGAATGAGGAATTCCTGTGTTAGGGTTTAAAGAAAACAGTACAAAAAAAAACAGACCCAAGAAGCAATCGTGACTCACAATGATAGTGTGGCCCACCGGAGCCTCGAGAAGCCAAGTACAGCGGCTCGGGCTGGGGTAGTTGTTGGGATATCCAGGGCTAGAGATGACACCTCCCTCTCCACTTTGTGACCCTCCACATTCTGAGAAAAGTCAAAGTCAGCTGAGCTTATGCAGAATTTTAAAGAGTCGAGATCCACCTGTTTAAGTGCCACTGATTGATGGATGATACCTGAAAAGTAATACGTGGCTTTGAAGCCCAGATCACCCACAGCTTCATCCGACAGGAAGTTAACCCAGAGTTCAGGGGTGGACACTACTATGGGGACTGTAGGAGGTGACTGACCACATAAACGAGCCAAAAGCTCTCCATTTTCACCTCCTGCATTAGAGGAATAGACAAAACATGGGATACATGTTTGCTTATCAGCAGCAGCTTACAGAGTCAAACTACTGTAAATGGTACATTGGACATTGTATAGAGTGTTGTGTCTCTCTTTGTGTATTTGGAAAATCTTACCCAATCTGAACTCCAAGTAGTCCCACTCACAGGTTTGATGATGCTCTAGATGGAGCTCGTCTATAATAACCACAATGGAGGAATTCATATGATGCGGGTTCTGGATCAACCATTCACAGTTCAGGTTGTTGCTGTAGTTTCCATTGCCAAAGTCAGGTGAGGTGAAGTTTCCAGGCTCACTGAGTATCCCACCACACACTACCAAAAGGGCAAATATACACCAATCAAATCAGGTCCCCAAAACAAACAAACAAAAACAAAAAATCAGTTCCTCTCGCTCACCTGCTGCCTCCTCTGAGGAGTAATCTGCTGTGAATCCACCATTTGATACAGATGAATCAGTGCTGAAAATTACAGTCATAGTATTCCCAGAAGATTTCAGCTGGGTACCAGCTGGGACTGTACCACATAAACGACCCAAATGTGGGGCACTGGGTGTCAGACCATTTAGGACCTATCAACCCAAGAGTCAAAACAGCGTGTTACAGCACTGAAATTAACAATATTCAGAGAAAGCAATATATGGTATGAATGACTAATTAAAAAAAATGTGCATAAACTCCACTGTGCCATTTTGCTTGATCCAACTTTGGCACCTCTAAAACATACACATTGCCTCACCTCCACAAAGTCAAACAAACAGGTCCCATGGTCCTCCAGCCTCAGGTCATTGATTGTAAGAGTGACCCTACGACCTTGAGGAACAGTGATTCTCCAGCGGCAAATTCGGCTGTGGGGGTACAGATTGGGGTAGTTGGGAGATGATATGGTCCCAAATGGTGCGTTCAGATCCCCTCCACACTCTACAAGAGGAACAATGTCACCAGTTACCAATGGAACTGCTCCATAACCAACAGCATAACTTTGTAAGTAATCATCTTTTATCCAAAACAACTTATTTAACATTTTTGTAAGCACAATTCCTCTGGTGCAACATGAGGGTTAAGTGTCTAGCTCAGGGTCACGTTTTTTTCATAGATTTCACCTTCTAAGGATTGAACCAGCAACATTCCGGTAACCAGTCCTGATCTTCAACCACTAAACTATATGACCCTAAGCAGACACTGTAAGGATTTAAACACACTTGCCTTCAACACTGGCTTCAAACGATAAACTAAACCCAGCAGCATTCCCACTGCCATCACTGACAAACTTTACATAGGCAAAACTGTCTCCAGTATCCAGGGGAGATGGAAGGCTGTTTCCACAGTGTTTCCCCAACAGGCGACCTGGTGAAAAGAAAAAGTTAGATTACTACCCTCATAAAAAAAATAACATTAAAAAAAACCTCAACTCTCATTTGTGTAAGGAGAACCCAAACCTGAAGCATTGTATTCACGTATTTCCACATAGTCATTGTTACAATTGGAGGAGCTCTGCAGGTCAAGGGCAGTGTAGGTAAGGCTCAGGTAGTGTCCAGTGGGACCTTCCAGGTACCATTCACAGTTAGAATTGTCTGGATAATTTGAGTCCGGATAACCGGGGCTTCTGATGACACCACTCTGACCGAAGTAGGTACCTCCACATGTAGCTAAGAAGAGAAAGAATACTCTTTGAGTGATTGAAACACTGAGATCAGAAAAATTGTTGGAATGTTATGGGGATTCAGAATGGATTACCAATGGAGTACTTGGCTTTGAAACCGACATGTGTGACGCTGCCATCAGTTCGGAATCGTATATACATGGTAGTGCCAGATGAATGCTGTGTAGATGGGCGGGTGTTGCCACAAAGTCTGCCCATCAAAGCAGCGTCTGATGTGGGACCATCACGGACCTCAATGTAGTCATACAAACATCTAGGAGAGAAGATTGTATTTAATTAAAATGGTTAGATGGTTAAATGTACCAAACATTTAATTGTTCAAAACATATGGAACATACCCTGTATGAGACTCAATGTAGAAATTATCCTCAAAGTCGAGTTGTACAGCCTCCCCATTGGGAACAGTGATTATCCACACACAGTCGATATTTGTGGGGTAGTTTGATGGATAGTTAGGAGACGTGATGTATCCTGGTGGATCTCCATCAGTAAGCACAAGGTGACCACCACAAGCTGGAAAAAAACATCAGGATTTACTCTTATTATTTTCATAATTTCCATTCATTATCAAATTAATCTAAAATAATTGGTATATTAGCTAAAGTATTTACCTGAACTGTGGGCCTCGAATATCAATTTAAAGCCATTCCCCTCATTGGAAGCATCAGAAACAAAGTGGGCATACAGGCCATTATCTGTGGTCTGAAATGTGGATGGAGCACTGGACCCACAGAGACGCCCTGATAGAGTCGGTGAGTTGCCATCAGGTCCATTCCGTAACTAATACAAAATAATCAAACTATTTAAAACTTGGCCCTTTAAACACAAAAAGGATTCTTTGTATAATGTACTGATTCTGTTTGGAAAAGTGCCCAGATTACACCTTCTCCTATAGTCACTCACCTCCAAGTAGTCACCTGTGCTGCACTGATTACCATAACCCTGTATTTGGAAGGGACTTTGGAAAGTTACGGATACTCTAAACCCTGGGGTGACCATTATTTGCCAGTTGCAATTCAGGTTGGGCTTGTAGTTCTGTGGATACTGAGGAGAACTTAGAACTCCTCTGTCTGTATGGAGGAAACCACCACAACCTGACGGAGAAGGCAAGAGAGAAATAGCTCAATGTACAACAAAATGTATTATGCCCATCCAACATATTTTGATTTTGTTAATGGACTTGCTGCTCACCTCTGGAAAAGGATGCATTGAAACCCCTGCCATTAATGCTTCCATCAGAGCTGAATCGCAGGAACATGGCATCACCAGTAGAATGCAAAGAGCCAGGCAGTTGTCGCCCACAAACCCTTGCAATCAGTGGAGACAAGCTGGTGTCACCTTAGGAGAAAAACATACTTTTGATTCAGTATTTAAAGTCAGTTTCAAGTTGAGATTTATGTTGAAGTGACTTCATTTGACAAAAGCATTACCATCTCTGATGACCAGACTGTCATGGAGACATGAAACCTCATCTTCCACATCCAGAAAGAGCAGATTAAACTCAACGATAGAGCTGGGAGACCGGATTACCCATGAACACTCAAGGTTTTGCTGATACAGCTCGGGCCAACCAGGAGAGAATAAGAACTTGGGAGTGTCTCCAGTCATCAATGTTCCTCCACATGCTCCTGAAAAGACAAAAATAGTGGCCAATTGTAAATTGAGATCATACAGTAAGGTTTTTACTAAATTTGAGCAAGATCTGAGAGGAAGAATCCTTGGGGAACTAGCCTGGTTCTATAGTCGGCAAGGGACCAGAGCCCTGAACGGCCATCCACTCGATGAGGAAGCCTTTCCCTCCAATCATAGTATCCGATTTAAACTCAAGCGTTATAGTGCTGCCTGAACTTCTTACTGGGTGGGGCAGAGTCAGACCGCAGAACTCACCCAGAAGTAAAGCACTGGTGCTCGGACCATCATATATCTAGGGAAAGGAAAACATCCACTTCCACTTAATCTACATCATATACCTACATACACTTATTTTCTATTAAACCATTATAGTATTTAATGACTATATTTTAGATAAGAGTGCAGACCTTGAGCTTGTCATAATAGCAATTGAACAAGTCCTCGATGTCGATGTCCAGGAAGTGTATCTCTACGTGAGAATCGGAATTCACAGTGATGGTCCAGCGGTAATCTGCGTTGTTTGGGTAGGTGCGTGGGTAAAGAGGGGAGGCTATCTGTCCTGAACTGCCCGTGATCTCATTCCCATACACTGAGAAAGCAGAAAAAGAGTAAAGATATTCATTGAGAACCATGCCAGATTTTCTAACTTCAGAAGATTTTAACCAGCAAGACTTCCATGGTTTTTTGCTCAACAGAATGACTATTTAGCTCCAACAAACCAGCATTAATCAACTTAACCCCCTGTATCAGCATGAAATTCAGGATAGTGTTAGCTGGTCTTTTCAGTAGGGTCCACATCAATCACCCTGACTTACAGTGAGAGAATACTGCTCTGAATCCAGATCCGCTGACTGAGGAGTCAGAGATAAACTTAATCCAAAGAATGTGGCCCGTTATAGAGGTGTAGTTGGAAGGAAGGGAGTCACCACAGAAACGATCAACCAGAGTGCCATTGGAGTGTCCTTCACGAATCTCCAGGTAGTCATTACTGCAATCTGAACTTTGTTGTAGCTGAAACATTCTGCATCACAAAAAGTACAGAGTTGTTTGTTTTGATGAATCCATTACATTTGTGAGATCCATGTAACATCCTGATCTGCTTACATGAAGGATAGTTGTAGACGATTCCCAGGGGAACTGGTGATGGTCCACACACACTCCACATTAGGTGGGTATACATCAGGATAGTTTGGACTGTTAAAAGCACCTGACTCCATATACAGATGTCCACCACAGCCTGGAAAAACAGGTAACAGATTAGTGTTAAATTGGAGCCTAAGTTTGGAGAAAAATTAATATGTATTTTGAACTAAATACTGAAATCTAACCTGAGGTTGAGGCCATGTAGGTTGCTCTAAAACCTTTCCTTCCTACTGAAGCATCTGAGACGAAGTTTACCACAAGGGCATTGCTGAATGAAGTGACTGGGTGTGGCAACTCATTCCCACAGTAACGACCTGGAAAAAAGTTACTTGTTACCACTAACTATTATTGCATCAGTACTATTTGAAGCATTTAAACATGTGCGTGTCCCTAACCAAGCACAATGCAATAAAGTGTCAAGCAATAAAAGCCATTTCTTTCATAAAAAGTCTCATTTATAATATCTAATTTGTGTGATAATCCCCTAAAAGTATGTCACTGATGGTTCCTTGATGAACAGATGTAGTCTTTACCGACAGATGGGGCTTGATAATTGTCTCCATCCAGGATCTCCACACTATCATGAGAGCAGTTACTGTACACCATTTCTACCTCGAAGTCAGTGAAGGAGAGAGTCACGTGGTTGACTGAAGGAAATATAGGATGGTAGATGAAGTTTGACAAATTAAAGTTAGGTACACAAGGTTTGGGCTTTGACTTTGAGAGCATGGATAACTTACATGGCTCCTGTGCCCGTATGATCCAACTACAGTTCTGATTAGGTGGGTAAGAGTATGGATAGCGAGGAGATGCAATCTCCCCTCCCACATCATCAGCTATTATATTGGATCCACATGCTAGAAATCATAAGAGTAATCAATTAAGCTTAACAATGAAACAAAACCATGACAAAATCTCTTGGGCTCATGAACGAAGATGGGACTCACCTTCTGAGAACTGGGCACTGAAGCCTTTGCGGTTCTGACTGTGATCTGACCTGAAGCGAACATAGATGACGTTTGTTGAGGATGTAATGGGAGGAGGCCTGGATACTCCACAGACTTTAGCCAGGAGTGGAGATGACTCATGCGGACCATCATGGATCTAGAGAGATGAACATGATTTTCTGTGATACACTGGTCTGTAACATCAAGAAATCACAAATGTTGGGCATGAAATGGATCACACGCCGACAGAGAGGTCCGTTACTCACAACCACGTAGTCAAAAGCACATGAGCTCTGATTTTCTATATCCAGATCAGTGAAGTTGAAGAAGACCCGATGCCCTACATCCACTGTGATGACCCAGGAGCAGTCCACATTGTCAGGATAGTGGCTGGGATACTGCGGAGAGTGGATCTCTCCACTTGGGGCTGTGACAATCCCTCCACATCCTGCATTTTCAAAGGGAAGATTTTAAGAAGTTCATTAGCAGGAAACTCAAATAATATAATTGCATAGTATTCAACTACAGATACAAGAATTCTGTAACAGACAGATAACTAACCTCCTGGGACCTCTACCCAGGTTGCGTTGAAGCCTTTGCCACTCACGACTGCATCAGATGTGAATCGGACGGTGATCGCATTACCTGTACTGGCCACCTGTAGGGGGTTATTGGGAGGGCGTGTGGTGCAAAGCTGGGCCAATCGTGGTGCGGAGATGTCAGGCCCTCCATACACCTGAACAAAGGTCAAAGGTGAGGGGATACTTACAGACTGGTCATTTACAAGACAAAGGTCATTTAAAAAAAATGCCAGTGCATTAGATAGCAAAATACCAAACCAAATGGGTTCAAAAATCAAATGATAGTAGAGCTTTCCTTAGACCCTTTTATCAAACTTGACTGTTCTTTGATTGGTTTCACCAACTAGTCCCAAAGTTGTTTGTAATTCAGTTATTATTTGGCTATGGACATTTTCCACTTACTTTCTAACTACCAGAAAGTGTCAAAATATCAAATTGGATCAAAGTTTTGAACAGTGTCATATATCAATTGTTTTATATTGTGAAATGTTTGCATGACAATTGCTTTCTACCCTTTCCTTTTAAAACAGTCATACTTAGATTTCCAACTGCTGCTTAAATGTTAAAATATTGATGAAAACTGCATTTGCAGACACCGTCAAAAAGTTTGTGATGACCAGTGATGTAATGAACTATAGGCCACTAAGAATCACTGCCTAAAACAGTGTCTGGTTTTTAACAGGCATCTGTGTGGCACAGAAAGTGTGTGTGATGTGTGTGTTTGTGCGTGTGCGTGTGTGTGTGTGTGTGTGTGTGTGTGCATGTGAGACTGTCCCTAAGCCCTCTTTCTAAGCTCTGATTTCCAGTTAATTTCTGCCCTGTTGGCTCTATTCAGTGCTACAGTGGAGGTCAGCATTCCACAGGTCTACGCTACAAAACATACACTATACCCACACCGCCCAGCAGATGCCAACGGGGCATGAGCAGGCACACACCCACATAAACACACAGGGGACATAATAACCTAATACGCATTACCTAATATTTAAAGATAATAATATTTCAGAAAGTAAATTACAAATATTTTTTTAAATACTTTAATACTTAAAATACTACTTACAGGGCAGTATATACAGTGCACTGTCAATTGCTTTTTTATGCAGCATCTATCTAGAAGCACAGCAGTATCTTACACTACACTGAATTTTAGATTCTTGATATTGATTTCAGTTTTTCATCAAACTGGAAACTAAAGTTAGCCGAGTGTACTGCATTGTGGGATGCAGTATATCATAAAGTGCCCTCAGTGTAAATGTGATTGCATACTAGGAATTTTTTATTTTTGCATATACCTCCAGCTTGTCATAATTGCAGTCAGGATGATACTCCACGTCAAACTCAAGGATGGTGACGGAGATGCTACTACCAGGGCTGGTATGGATGTGCCAGATGCATTCACGGTTTGCTGGGTATTTGTCAGGATAGCCTGGGCTGTTGAAGGCACCAGCAGGCCCGAAGAGTTCTCCACCACAACCTGCAGGGGGTGACAGTGAGGTACTTTGACTTTTTCTTTCCCTGTTTTTGATCAGGGATACACATTAAAGTTCAATGTTTGCAAAACAGAACATGCAACACAATCTTTTGTATAAATTGCAATCTCAATAGAAGGCAACCAACGAGCAAATATGGCACTAAAATTATTTTTTTGTTGTTTTTTTAAACTTGCATCATGGTTATAATCACACTACCCTGTTATTTCCATCTGACATCACTACAGTATATTTTCTAAGTGAAGTCTGGCAGTGTCTGCACAACTTTGCAACTTTTTTATTTTCAAGACACTCTGTAAATGTGGTCTGAGATGCTGAAGACAGAGGACAGACAGTTGCATTACAGTGTCCAGACAGGAAAAATGTCTCACATCAAGCTTATCAGAGGAAATATGAAACCATATTGACCCTCACCGCAAGCAAAGCAGTGGCAACAAGACTAAAATGCGGTCAGTGTAATGTGATATTCACCGAAGATCGGTCAGAACGGTTTCATTCTCTCCACCCCCCACTGTCTTAATCAATCAGATAAATCTCAACAGCGTCCACATGTCTGTGAGAGGACAAAGGAAGGGTGGAGCTACTTTTTACATTTTCAAAATGGATCAATTGGCTTGTGGGCCATTAAATACTTTGATGAATTGAGGAATTTCCACAGCACTGGCATGATTTATCCATCAAATTACTTTCTCTTATATGATAGGGATGTCTTTCGTATCCGTTTTTACTCTCCGTTTGTCATTTTTCTCTCCCTCAGGAAGGTTTTTACAGCTGCAGAACAGTGCTGTGCACATTACAGTGTTCATTCTCTACACATTGTGTCCATGGAAACCAAGATCATTTCCTTCCAAATAATGACATCATCACAGACAGGGGTGCATAAATGATTAAAAAGTTCCATATGATTTCTCTTTCTCACTCTGATCCTGCTCTGGCAGCAAAAATAACAGTCCACACCCTTCAGCAATGTGACTCGAAGTCTCACAAGTACAAAGACAGAGAAACATACATGGCTGCACACAAATATACATCTCAGAAATGTATGTTTTGGTCATTCTTTCGTGATATATGATTAGGATATGGATTAAATGAAAGGTTTGAGATTAAATTAAATGTATTCTTATTGTGAATGATTGATTTGTGTTAGCTTTAAGTGTGACATAGCCAGAGCTAAACAGGGTCGTCTCCCAAGACATCCGCCCTCTCTAGAGAAGCTTGTAGCCTGGTTTTCCACACTGTCATTCTGGAAAAGATTTTTACAGGATATAAACTAATACATGTGCCCACTACAAAACCCACTCCAAATCCTGAAATTCTACAGCATCAGCAGTGGCCACACTTAATCTTTCCTTTCTTTCTTTGCTGGATTCATTCATCACTGGCAATCAGCTCTTTCCCTGCTGGCCAATCAGAGTGAAGCCTATCTGAGTGATGTCACTGGTTTGCCCATTAGGACTGGTATTTTTCCTTACAGATTCAGTGTCATCATTACTCAAGAGACTACAGGTCGCTGACCCCTGGCTGCCCAACAGTGACTCCGCATATGTTATTTCCTTCTTTTGTGAGAACCGCATCTGCCTTTCCACTGTCATACACGCCTAGATTTTTCACACAATGCTTTGAGGCTGGCACAGGTAATGAATGTGGTACTTTTTATGAATCTAGAAATGGCACAAATCCCATGAAAGTTAAGCACTATTTTGTACTCTATTCAAAAAAAGTGCCCAATCAGCTTTGTATTGGATCTCACCATTCTGGTACCAGTCCATTTGGAAGCCTCTGTATGAAACTGACATGTCGGACCGGAACACAATGTGAAGGCTGGAACTGGTGGTGGTATTGGCTGGAGGAGGTGTGTTCCCACAGAATGCACCAATCAGAGGAGACTGTTCGTTTGGACCATCATATAGCTAGACAGGAACAGGAATAGAGATTATTTATACAATAATATCTTTACAGTAAAAGCCCGTTAATTGCCCATATATATATACAAACACACACACACATATATATATATATACTGTATATATTGTGTGTGTATGTGAATGACACATTATTTTTGTGATCTGGCTAATTTTGGAATTTATATTTGGAAATAACACACATATATATTTAGTAGTGACCTTTCACAGGAAATACAACCAATAACTAACCATCAGTAATTCAGACCATCTGTTCTACTGCCTTCGCAACAAGTGTGCTGAGCTATTGTTGGCTTGCACACAAAATTTCACATTCCATAAAGTCGCCATCATCACATTTCAAAATATCCACACAACTGTCTATGTATTTACCCACAGGATAAAAGCCCATCTATGGAATGAGGTTTTATGAAAACAGAGTGTAGGCTCTGAGCTCAGAAAATAACTCCATCTCAACAAAAGGCCCCATGATGTCATCACTGTTTGGATTGCCATGGTGACGAGTGAACCAAGAGGAACTCAAAGGCCCATTGTACACTTGCAAAGGCTCTGCCAGTAAATCAGTGTAGTGTAATTGAATGGCAAACTGTCTAGCATGAATTAGACTACTTGACCCCATTCGCAGAGAAATAATAAGATAATACAAGCTTGAAAAGACATGTATACTATCCTTGAGTCAGAAAAACAAACTCAGTCTCTCCAAAGAGATCTCTTAAAGTCCCCAATTTAAGACAATTCTCTTTTTTTTTATGGAATATTGCAGTCGCTAATGATGGCAAATGATGATTCAATCAATTCTCAATGTACAAAATCCCATCTTACATTCCTTCTTGTTCGGACGTACGTCACAATAGTGAAGAAAGGTTTCATGTCGACTTTAAGGACAACAAGAACCAGCATTTACACCAAGTCACATATTTCAAAGCAAAACAAGATTGTTTTTTTTTTTTTTTTTTTTTGCCTTTTGCAAGATTGATTCTATCCATCAGGAATGGATTGGATCATGAGTAGTGAGCGTTTCATATCAAAATAGAGCTGGACCAAAGGCCGAAGGTCAAATTCACGATCGAAAGCATCTCAACACATCCTTTTCTCTTTCAAATCTATCATTTTAGACAAAACGATGCCTAAATAACTATTTGGTTATTGGTATTGGTCCTTCAGAGGGAGAGGAAGTTATTAATTTATTTTGATGATAGATTACAAAGATAAACTTTTTTTTTTAATTAAAAATAACATAGAATAACATGCTAGCATGCCATGTAGAGTAACAAAGTCTATTAAGAAAGTCAGTAAAGTCCATTTTGATAACAAGTTGACTTTAAGTATCAATGTTGAGTGCCTGTATATTTTAAGATGTGGCCTAACCATGAACTGTGTTTTTAGGCTTGATAAAGCATGTGCTGACCTTCACATAGTCATAGGAACATCCGAAGCTTTGTTCCACCTCAAAGGCTATAAAAGTGTAGTTGATGGTGTTGCCCATGGAGGCCTGGATGGTCCAGCTGCAGTTGGCACGAGATGGGTAGTTATTGGGGAAGTTCACACTCTCAATCATTCCCCGGCTCCGATTGGCAATCAGCACACCATGGCAAACTACAGGAGAAAAGCCAGTCCTCATTTTAATAATATCATATTAATAATATGAGATGGGATGGGAAGAATAATATCGAGAACTTGGAGAATATTTTAAACACCAATAAGTGCGGTTTTAAGGCAGGAATACATTAAAACTAGTGGCATCTTGCCATAAGGGCTAGAGCTTGATTTGACCCTGCAGTAAAGTTTTAGAGTCTGGGAAACACAGTGGCATGTGACCACTGACAGCCTAAGAAAAGGCAAACGACTAAGAGAATGCACAAAACAAGATAAATAGCGCTGTGCTGAGCTCTAAACTGTGACATTTCACCTCCACAAACATAATTAAAAAAAGACAAAAAAACAGAGATCCCAAAAAAGTCAGTGTCCTCTGGATGAACTTAACCGCCAAGTACAAACACAGGAGCATTGAAGTGCATTATTCATGGATTTAAAACCAAAACCGCAGCACTGCAGTAATCTTTAATTATTCATTTACAAAAAAGTACCATGTTATTCCTAAGTTTTTGGGAATGCACCATAGTAATACCAAGGTATTCGAAGTATAATTAAAAAAAACATGGAATCCATTGCAAAAATGATATTCTCATTCAGTATGTTTGTCTTGTTTACCATCAAATCTACCCAGACCTTAATATGTTGCCCTGTTAGTAGATGATCAACAAGATTCGCTTCACCTGTGACTAGTTATAATAAAGTTTTCATAAAGTTTTGGCTCATTAGTGTTTGTCCCAAAGTATAAATACATTTAAAAAATCCACTGATAACATCTCTTTACCACTTCTTTTGTAAGAGTTTTGTAAGAGACTTTTGCAACAAAGTCAGGCCTTTGCTTGGGTTTTCTGGGCTTATGGGCCCAGGTGTTCGGGTGTCACTCACTGGTTTGGTAGTTAGCCAGAAATCCTCCTGCGTGGACGATGCTGTCTGTACGTAGTTTCACATACATGTTCTCTCTGGAGGAATTGATGGGAGGTGGAATCTGATTTCCACACAGCTTGGCAAGCTGAACAGCATTGGTGCTTTCACCATCATACACCTGGTAAAACATACACATCAGGGACGGATTTAAACTTATCTTGTATAGAGAACTCTACAACTGTGTAGTAAATTGTCTAATTCATTGTTCTCTAACCGCCAAGTAGTCGTAGAAGCAGTCGATAGAGTTCTCCAGGTGAAAGTCTCCAAAGCTGAGCACGACCCTGCTTCCAGCACTGGTTTTGATGTGCCAGTAGCATTCAGCGTTGGCGTGATAGGGCAGGGGGTAGTTTGGGGAGGTGAAACCTCCGACACTTGTGGTCAATGTCCCACCACAACCTATGACAGAGATGGCATAATGTAGTCCACTGACCATCTGGTGCATATTACACATAAAACTGGAACGCAAACCTTATGTTCCAATCAAATTGCTATGCGATTTCTGGGTTTTGAATCAGTCAAAATTGTGTGTACCAGGTAAGCAGGTTGATATGAGGAAGAAATATATGCTTTTTTTACTTCAAGACTATCATTACTTATACTTTTGGAACAGTGTTGTTATTGTTATGTTTACACGACAGCGTATTATGAAATATTCTAAATGACAAAAAAAGCCAAATAGAAATATAAAAAAACATAAAAATAACAAAAGCACATAACAAAAATACTAAAACTATTAAAAATCGTTTTCTTTATTGAAATAAAATTAAAATAGTAGATTAAAAACTTTAAACAAAATGTCTTGGCACTAACTGAAAATAAGTTAAAGTACTAAAATTACAAGAAATATTGCATTATAAATATTGTAATATATTCAATATTATAAATTATTAAAAATAAATAATGACCTGTCTGTGTGCCATCCCAGTGGGCTTTAAACCCCCTATAGGTGAGCGTATGGTCGGATCGGAATTTTAGCCACAGCCTGTTGCTATGGGATACTATTATGGGTGGACCATTAGTTCCACAATAATGACCAATCAGGGGGGATGTTTCATAGCCTCCATCTCTGTAAAAGAAAGAAAAGTGTTTTAAAACCATAAAGGGACCAAATCATTGACCCAAGACACTGGATGAGTCCCTCACCTGATCTCTAAATAGTCAAAACCGCAGGAACTGAATCCCTCCAGCTCGAAGTCAGTGATGTTAAGCATGATCTGCATGTTGACTTCCACTATGATTCTATAGACACACTCCCGACTGGTGGGGTAATTGTCAGGGTAGTTGGGTGAGCTGAACTCCCCGGTGGGTGACCTAAACACCTCACTGCAATCTGCATGGGCAAAAATATAGATTTAATAACAATAAAGTTAAATATTTTACATATGTAGCATATAATACAACAATAAAATCTTAAATATATGTAACACCGTGGTCCTGTGAGGCACGACATTTAGGCTATGTTCACACTGTCAGTCAAAATCGGATTATTTTGCAACGACAGAGACTTGTTTCTGCAGTGACTTTCAGCATATATTCCTATACCTAAGTACATGGAGCGAGAAAGTGACATAAAACCATGCAAAATCCAATCAGATTGGTCAGACTGAAACGGATTTCCAGAAACGCAATTTGAATAGGATTTCAAACCACAAAACAGATTTGTAAAAATGGCATTTCATGTGATTCACACTAAATATGATCATGTGCCATTCACACTAAATATGATCGGATACCAATCGCATATGCACAAAAATCTGATTTGGACTGATAGTCTGAATGAGGCTTTAGTCTCTACATGCAGCAGAATCACAATAAAGCTCACTTGACTTGACTTAAAAATGGCCATCTAAACCCAAGCTTCCCAATGAGACCATTTTCAAATTGGATTTTCATATCCAGTTACTGCAATAAAATTATACCTGTGCTCGCATCGATGGAGACATAGTCTGCAGAAAAGCCTTCCGCAGACAGACTGGAGTCAGAGACCAGCAGGACGGTCATCAGACTATCAGTGCTGGTTAGAGATGGAGGAACTGACCGCCCACAGAACCTGAGCACAAAATACCCAACATTTTACAGCATATTCATTTACACATCTTTAATTAAGTGTCCTGAAACGTCAAGCTTTTTGGATTCTGACCTGCCTAGAAGAGTGCCAGTCAGCGCTGTGCCATTATCATAGACATCCACGTAGTCATATGCGCAGTTAGTGTGATACTCCAGGTTGAAGGTTGTGAATGACAGACGGATGAGGTTGCCGGGCGGAACGGAGATGTACCAGGTACAATTGGCTCCATGAGGGTAGTCCGTGGGATGACCCGGGCTGGTGAATGAACCCGTCGGTTGAGTGAGAGTCTCTCCACAACCTGTAAAAATGATCAATTAATTTCGAAATGGTTCCCATAAAAATTTTTTATGGGAATCAAACCCACAACCTTTCGGTTTCCTGTTCTACTGCCAAACATAAGCATTTTGCTAATCTAACAACTAAATACAAGCACGCACAATGAGAGTCAACTTTTTAAATTAGATTGAACCACTTTTCATTATTGAATGAAATATAAGCATATTTATAATAGACATCTGCCATCTTGGATAAATTTTTTGACTTCTGGGATTGCCTCCAATCATATGCAAAGGATACATGCCAAAAAAGCATTTCAGAAGGCAGCATAATATTTCCTATACTGTAAAAAATACCATACTGTAACAATGGTACAATAAAAACCTGCTAACTGCAAGGTACATTACCATATACAGTGAAATTTTTTAAAATTGCATTATATGTAATTTTACAATAAAATACTATCAAAATGATTAATTACCATATACTTTATGGTGAAAAACAGTAAAAGGACTTCCTGCATTACCCATCACATACTTCTTTTTTTTTAAATAGTGTTGTTTCTTTTTCTTTTTGTTATTAGTAATGTACATTAAGGTGTTTTGTGTTTTTTATTGTAATCTGTGTTACCCTGATAGTCTTTTTGTGTATGACCCTGTGCACCATCTATACTGTAGAGGAATATGAATATTGTTTGAATATGTTTTATGGACAGGCCATTTACGATTAACTCTGATTCATTGTTTGGCTTTCTATTGTCCCACCTGATATATTAATATATGTCACTTAAAATATACGGTAAAGGAGTAAAATATACCGGCATCCCGTAATACAGTAAACATTGCCACCACATAGTTTATGGTGAATTTTGAGAACATGCCTGCTTAGTTTAGATAGGCTACTCATTAGGTAGTATATAAAATATATTTAAATATCTAAAAATTTATTCAAAAGAACAAAACTATTGTTTACCTTGCTCTGCGGATGCAAACTCAGCAGTGAAACCATGGTTGGAGACACTTGAATCGGTTTTGAATTGGATGAACATGGACTTCTGGGTGGACTCCAGCATGGGAGGCATGTTAATTCCACAATATCGGCCAATCAGAGGGGAGCTAGCGCTGGGACCGTCTCTCACCTGAGCGAGCAGAAAGTGAAGTTTCAGAAGAAATGCACAGTGAAATCTGTATTTTGACTGAATAGGATTAGCACAACGCTAACATTGTACCTCCACATAATCGAAGGCGCATGTGCTGCTTCCCTCGACGTCAAAGGTGAGGAAGTTGAGAGTGACCACAAAGCCCTCGGGTTGGTTAATGACCCACTCACACACTTTGTTGTGGGGGTATGGGTCAGGGTGCATGGGAGTGCGGATCTGACCGGTTCCAGAGAGCGTTCCTCCGCAAGCTAGCAAAAACAGTTCAACTCTGAGATCATGTCTATACTGGACGGGGTACATTATTTATCGTACAAATATTTAAATATTTATGACAGTTAAAGCTAAAGCAGAAGCATAATTGACTTTAACATTTCAAATCCAATTCTAGACTAGACAGGACACAGTAAGTAAGGTAAACTGCCAGGAAGTGTGTTTTCTTTGAACCGTACATAGCTCCGTCAACCGAATTGCACATATTGAGAAAAATGAAAGATAATTCTTATTATCAGCAGTGTTATGTATATGAGAGGATGCATTTAGGTCCAAAACATGCTCTGCACAAGCACGCTAATTCGGTAACACTTTATTTTACACAGTGGCCTTGTTACACATGTTACATGTAGTTACTATGTAATTACTATAAATTGTGCATAATGACATGCAACTAACTTAAACCACACCTTAATTCTAACACTATAGTACATGTATGTAGTTCATTATTACTCAGTACTTAAATGTATAATCACACTGTAAGATGGACACCATAACATTTTTATTTTAAGGTGTCGTTGTTACAGTGTAATTATACATTTAAGTACTGAGTAATATTAATTAACCACATGTACTTACTATAAGGTTTTGGTTGGATTAGGGTTTGGTTTTGGGTTAGTTGCATGTAATTATGCATAATTTATAGTAATTATTATAGTAACTACATGTAACACATGTAACAAGTGTAACCAAATTGTGTAACCGTGTAAAATTCTTTAATTACACGTCATTGCGTAACAGAATTCTTAGCGTAACGGAAGTATGCATTACATTCTCAGTGATATATTGAGTGACTCAACAATATTTTGAAGACATTAGCATACCAAAATGGTGATTTTTTTTTTTAATGTTTTGACCTTGTAATGTTTAACCAAAATGTCATAACTGGACCTTCCAGTGAAAACGACAGACTTCACTCTGGTGACGTATGCAGGATTTCTCCAAAAGTGCACTTAAACGTTCATCTACCTCCAGTTTTGAGTGCAATGTGCACATCTCAAAATCCAATCAACAACTGAATAATAGAACAACGTAAAAAAAAAATATATTTTTGGATAATCCATTAATGTACGTCACAATACGTAAGAAAAGATCTGTCACTACTTCCATTTCATTGTGACTTTAATGGCACAAACATTATAAATTTAATATGGGACTGCATGCTTGCAATGTGTTAGCAAAGCATTCATGTTTGAGTTTGCTTGCATAGAGTATGTTTCTGGCCATACTGCTTTTACTCTTTTGCTTAACATTTCATAAAAGTGACATTTGGCATTCAGTGGGCGTCATAAGTTTTACATAAAAAGGATGTTTCATTGTCTCACCAATTTCATACATGGCCCTGAAGCCAGCACGGGACACAGAGCTGTCAGACTTGAAACGGATCCAGAGTCCATTAGTGATGGACAATATTGGTGCTGGCAGGGTACTTCCACAGTACTTCCCAATGAGTGGGCCGGTTTCACCCGTCCCGTCTCGAACCTGAGAGATTTGATAGATAAGGCGACATGATAAGATCAAAATGCTACTTACTGTTCCTCTCATCCACATTAATTACACAGATCATACCTCCACAAAATCAAAAAGACAGCCACTATGATTCTCCAGGTCCATGTGGGTGAAGTTGAGCGCCACCAATTCACTGCGTGGCTGTCTGATGATATAAATGCACTGCTTATTGTGAGCATAGTTATTAGGCCAGTTGGGAGAGATGATGATGCCTTCTGTGTCTGTAAAGACGCCTCCACAGCCTGGGTCAGCTGATGGCACACAGAGTACATTGCATTACACTCAAGCAATTTGTCCCAATATTGCAAGACAGTTGTCTTTAACCATTTGAACCTAGCATTGGACCTAGGATCATGTTCCACTCTGAGTTTACAACATTTAGAATGTGACTCCTGACTTTTAATATCTTTATAACTCCAATAAACTGCTTTATGAGCATTTAAAAGGACAGTATTCTACTGATGGATCTGTTAAAATGAACCATAACTCAGTTACTGGAATTACCGCTAATGCATTACAAACATCATTACATACTGTAAGAAGTAAATGCAAACAAGAAAATAGTGTCGTAAAATTCAACTGTGGGTCCCGTTCAAAAGGTTGGGATCAATACTTTTATTCAACAAGGACACATTAAATGCACCAAAATTTCCATTTCAAATGAATGCTGTTCTTTTGAACTTTCTAATCTTCGAAGAATCCTGAAAAAAGGCATCACGTTTTCACAAAAATATTAAGCAGCACAACTGTTTTCAACATTGATAATAATAAGAAATGTTTCTTGAGCATCAAATCATCATATTAAAATGATTTCTGAAGGATCATGTGACACTGAAGACTGGAGTAATGAAGCTGAAAATTCATATATTTTGCCAGCTTTGCCAAATCCAAACTTTTAAATGTTAGCATACAGGTGTATTATCCTGCGTACAATGTCTGACAATCCCCCTGTCTTGTGTTTTGATGGAATGGACTTTACTTACATGGTGAGGTAGTGTATGTAATATGAAATCCCCGATCACTGATGCTGAAATCAGAGTGAAAGTGGATCCAGGCAGAGGGTCCCGTCGTCTGTAGAGGTGGTGGCGACGCTGTACTGCAGTATTTTCCCAGAGCTGTGTCCTCTGGAAGCAGTCCATCTCTGATCTATCAAATAAAGCAGGAAGCTGAAGAATTTTAACACATATGCACAGAAAACAGTTACATTTTCTTGTAGATCCAGGATGCAAAAAGCTTTGCATACCTCCAGGTAGTCAAAGTTACAGTTATCATGGTGCTCCAGACTGAGGGTGCCAAAAGCGAATGTGATGAGCAGACCAGGGTTCACATTCACTGTCCAATAACAGTCCCGGTTAGGTGGATAGTTACCTGGGTAACCGGGTGACTTGATGTCACCATATGTATTGGTCAACTCCCCACCGCACACTGGAGAAAAAAAAAAAGGAGTAGTGGAATGAGATCAGATTCATGCTAATGCAAATATTTCCTATTATCAGTTTGGAAATCATTTGCACCAATCAGGTGTGGTCATATTTTCCATTGTTCTGCGAATTTGTTCCAGTCATTTTAATAGAAAACCATGTGATTGGGGATTTTGCATAAAGACGAAAGATTTCCCTATGCATATTTAATAATGGGAACTAGTTGAAAAACTAGATTCACCATGTTGACTGACAGAAAGCTGCTTGGTTTGAAAGTGACTTCTGTCTGAGCTGTGCTTCATTCAATTGTTACATTACTGACTGTTGACTATTGATTGAACTGCAAAAATCTAGCAAAAAAAAATCGCACATTTTATAGGACCTATTATGTTTTTTACATTCTCAAGTCTGCAAAGTTACAAAGCACAAGTCCACTCCAAAAGGAACTACTCTTCACATCAGTGTGCACTGTTTCTGAACTCCCTGAAACGCCTTGATTGTAGACTTGAGTTATTTTCCGGAAAGAAAACAGAAACGAAATAGGGATGCGTTTCTCTAACCCTAACCCAACTATGGTCGCAAGTTCCATCAATACCAACACAACTCAAAAGAACTTGCGTCCATAGCTGGCTTTGGGAAACGCATCCTTATTTAGTTTCTATCACCCCTCCTTCCGAATAGAGCAGTGTGCTCTGATTGGTCGACTGGACCAGTGTGTTGTGATTGGTCAACCGGCTAACGATGCTTTTGGTAAACGCACACCTGAGTGTTATTTGCAGACTGGGAAGAGAAGTGCTGCAACAATGTGAAAAATGTGAAAAATAATGTTGTTGTTTTTTACTTTCAAGAATGAAAACCTATTCTACTATACCCTAAAAACAAAATCAAGACTTTGTAAAAGATACGGCCTCTTTAAGGGCATTCTTTGTTTACCTGGTGCCTGGGATTGCCAGGCGACGGTGAAGCCGCGTCCACTGACTGAATGATCAGAGCGGAACCAGAAGTACAGAGAATTATGAGAGCTGAAGAGTTCGGCTGGGGCGCCAGTGCCGCAGTATTTCCCAATCATGTAAGCGGAGGCAGTCTCGCCATCGTGGACCTGAAGGAAATCGAAGTTGCAGGAGGCGCTGTTCTCGATGTCGAAGAACGGGAAGGTAATCCGCAGAATCTGGAAAGAACAACAGAATACTGACCACAAGCACAAAACCAAGTAGCCCGGGTTTTGAAAAGGTTCACTGATAACTTTACTAACCTTGCTAGGGTCGGTTCTGATGACCCATGCACAGCTGACCTGGTGATCATAATCACCCGTTCCAGGATTGGTAGGGTAACTGAAAGTGCCAGCTGGACTTTCCAAAACTCCTCCACACTCTAATGCACATAAAAGGTCATGATGTCACCATATGA
This sequence comes from Leuciscus leuciscus, assembly GCF_965113295.1. Taxonomy (NCBI): domain Eukaryota; kingdom Metazoa; phylum Chordata; class Actinopteri; order Cypriniformes; family Leuciscidae; genus Leuciscus; species Leuciscus leuciscus. The sequence continues at coordinate 26,416,144 of NC_138735.1, forward strand.
AAAAACATATATCATCACATACTTACTCACTTGTGTAACAAACACACCTTGCTGTGGAGTTTGGCACAGCGGGCCCGTCCATTGGTTGGTGCAGGTACAGGTGTAGCCGTTGATGCCATCAGTGCAGGTTCCTCCGTTTTGGCAGGGATTGCTAGAGCACTCGTTCACGTTCTGATCGCAATTCTGACCCGCCCAGCCCGGGTCACAGCTACAGATGTAGCCACTGGCTGTATTCTTGGGAGATCAAGACAAAAAAAAAAAAACATGCCGGCTGCTGCATTTTGGGAAGTTATAAGAGATTGCTAGAGATAAACACTAACCTGGCACTGGCCATTTACACAAGGATTACTAGTGCCACAAATGTCGCTGATCTGAGTACAACCCGTGGGTCCATAACCATTACCCACGTAACCAGGAGGACAGGTGCATGATGGGATAATACTTCCTGGAAGGAGACCAAAAATTAACCCGTTTATGATGCAAATCAGAAATTATTCTTCTACTCAATTTTATTTTGCATCAATATGTGCTAAGATTGATTTTGCAAATGATAGAGAAGATGAGACAAAAGAAATGTGCATCCTGACCATAATTTAACTATTTTAAATCAAATATATAGCTGACGAGAATATTAGGAGAAAACATTACAATATATTAATACACAATATATGTTTTTGAAGAATATGATCATTTCAAACAATACAATATGAGATGTACAACAAATGTAGTATTAAAATGTGTCAAATTGCGCACAGTGAACTTGAACGCAATGTACTGACAGAATGTACAGTATATGTGATGTTGTGATGAATACATAATGCACTAAAACGTGAACAATGAATAAACTCTAAAACTTCATAAGAATTCTATTAAAATAGTGAACATGATAAAGTTTTTGGGGTCATGAAAATGTTGTTTTTGATCAATATTGATGTTAAAAAAAGGAGTTAGTAATAAGTTTATTTTTACGTGTTAGTTTTGTATTTTATGATTTGATTCTGTGATTGCTTAAAATGTTTAAATATTAAATAAAAATGTAAAATAATAAAGTTAAATGACAATGGTTTTATTTTTGGGTAACACTTTATTTCGATAGTCTCCTTTAGACATTTTACTGTTTATAAGTAACTTTGCAAGTAATGCGAGTTAGTTGACATGTAGTTGCAAAGTAGTTAGTAGAATGTCTAAAGTGGACTCAAAATAAAGTGTAACCTAATTTTGCACTTTTTTGTCAAAAAATAATGTTATCTACTAAAATTAAAAGTCATTTTATACAAAAATTAATGCATATGACAAGATATAAAAAAACAAACATAAAAACCCAGTAAAAACAGACAGAGATAGCAATAATGTCTTTTATATCAGGAGGTGACATTGCAACACAAAGTTTAACACCCTTTTTATTACTCCTGTTATAACATAATGCTACTGGTCATGCGCTGCTGTAAAGGATAACTGCAGTAAAGTATTGGATTTGTGTTTGTATGCATGTGTACCTGGAGTGGAAGCACAGGTGGCCAGAGGGTAACATCCTCCATTGTTGGAGGAGCAGATGTTGGCTTGAGTGCAAGTCTTCCCGTCTCCCTCATAGCCTGAGGACACACACATGGGGTCAGCAGTCTCATCTTACATTTAATGGCTATTTTAGCTCGATCATTTCGGTGTGTCTGGTCTTTCTCTGCAATCTAGCAGTCAATTGAGACTTGTAAAGCTGAATGTATTAGCAGGACTAGCAGACAGTACTGTCCTCAATGAACCAAGTAAATGCATCTCTCCACCTCTGTCCATCTCCATCTCTCCCAGAGGGAATATAATGAAATTTCAGCTCAAGCAAGCATCTGTCTCTTATTTGAAACGTACTACAGTGAGCAAAAAACATGATTCAGCAGGATTTTACAAGCCAGCCTGTGCTGTAAGCAGGACAGAGGAACAACAAACATGTGAAATGTACTAAAAATAGGCAGGTTTCATTTTCCCCAGCCATCTCTAGCGGGAAATTATGAAGCAAAAGTGAATTTAAAAAAAAGACAAGACCAACAGGACAACCTCAAAAGTTTGATTTTAAAGATTTAGATATTAAATGCAAAGTTCACCAAAAACAATTTAAATTTCAGCACGTTTCTCACATAAAGCCATTATATGGCTTCAGAAGACTTGCAAATAAAGTGCACAAGACTACTTTTATGGTGAATTATTTTAAGAGTAATGCCCAGTTCTCAAAAAAAAAAAAAAAAAAAAAAAAAAAAAACTTTTGTGTTCCACAGATATGGGTTTCAAACAACATAACACCAATCAAAAGTTTGGGGTCAGAAATTGAGCTTTTTTTGTGTGTGTGCATTAACTTGATCAAAAGTGACTATTATACGAAATAAAATGCAGTCCTGTTTTAACATTGATAAAAATAAGAAATGTTTCTTGGGCAGCAAATCAGCATATTAGAATGATTTCTGAAGGATCATGTGACACTGAAGACTGGAGTAATGATGCTGAAAATTCAGCTTTGAATCACAATAATAAATTACATTTTAGAATATATTAAAATAAAAAAACAGTTATTTTAAATTGTAAAAATATTTCTTGATTTTCACTGTATTTTTTATCAAACAAAGGCAGCCTTGATCAGCACAAGAGACTTTCAGAAACATTGAGAGATCATACCGACCCCAAACTTTTGAACAGTAGTGCATGAATTTTCATTTTTGGGTGAACTATTCTCGTTTAGACAACAGGTCTTATTTTAAAATGCATGAGAATGAGGATGTGAGCTAAACCTGGAGGACACTGTCCGCAGTGGAAGGAGCCCATGGTGTTGAGACAAGGCACCGAAGGGGAAGTGGAACAGCCTCCATTGTTTGTGGCACATTCATCGACATCCTGGCAGCTGTAACCATTACCCTGCCATCCTGGGGGACACAAAAAAATCAACTTCATGAAAAGATGTTCTGGATAAAAATCTGCTAGTCAGCCAAATGCCTTCATAATCGTGATTGACATCACGGATATTGACATCATTGTAATAATCATATGTGATATGGCCTAACCTGCAGGGCAGGCGCCGCAGTAGAACGAGCCCAGAGTGTTGAAGCACTGCACAGGGGGGTTTGTGGAGCAGGGCTTGTTCTGGAGACTGCACTCATCAATATCAGCCGTGCACGCTGACACCCCGGGTGGAGACATCCAACCAGCATCACAGATGCACTTATACTTGGGCTGAAAAGAGGCAAAAAAGGGACGCACGTTGTTCCAAAGCCATATGACTTCGTTATGTAGAAGGAGATATTAAGCAGGATGTTCACACTGCTCTTTAGCATACGTCTAATGAAAGTGAATGGAGACCAAAATGCTAAAGAAAAAAATATGACTCGTGTGCAGGATTCCTAAGTCACATACATGACACTATGTTTGGAGTCAGTAAAATGTTATTATTATCATAATAGTAAAGACGTTTATTTAAAAGATTTCTATTTCCAATAAATGTAGTTCTTTTAGACTTTCTATTCGTCAAAGAATCCTGCAAAAATTTATCAGTTTCCACAAAAACATTAAGCAGGACAACTTTTTTTTATAATAATATTATAATATTGATAATATCAAGAAATGTTTCTTAAGCAGAAAATCAACATATAAGAATGATTTCTGAAGGATCATGTAAGTAATGATGATGAAAATTCAGCTTTCCCATCACAGAAATAAATAAATTACATTTAAAACTATAAGAAAACTTTTTTTAAATTGTAATAGTATTTCACAATATTACTGTTTTTACTGTATTTTTTATCAAATAAATGCATTCTTTCAAAAACATTAATACCGAATGTAATTCTGTCTTTTGAATAGTAGCTCGTATGATAACTTTTTTGCGAAGAACAGACTGAAATTTGAGTCTATTCCTCCAATTTAAGCTATTATAATAGTCAAATAAACACATTTTACGGTGCTCTTTGACATTTTTGGAGACTGGAATTGGAAAAGGGTAACATGATCATCCTGTTAAACAGTCAGTGCCTTAAATTTTGGCATTTACATCACACAAAACTATTGTATGACTTCAGGAGACTTGGAATACAGCACACAAGTTGTATGGACCACCCTCATGACAGTCTTTTTATGGTAAACTCTAACAGGTATGACATGAGGGGGGAGTACATGATGACTGAATTCCTTCATTTTGGGGTGAGCCATTGTCTTTCTCTGTCCAAAAATGAACTGAAGAGTACTAAGAATGAATAAAAACACATCATTTCGAATCACCTCATTGGGATTGACTCTGTCTGAATCAATGCACAAGCCGTGAACACACAGATCCTGACTTCCGCCTGCACAGTCATCATAGCGAGATGTACAGTGTGGACCGTACCATTCTGGAGTACAGGTACAACTGGTAAACAACAGAAGAGAAAAATATGAACATATAAGTCTCATAAAACACTAAAAACCCCAGAAAAGACATACAACGGAGGATTACGTGTAAGATCCGGGTGTATTCACACATGTGGCCCCGTTCTGACAGCCCAGCGGAGTTCCTGCTAACACCTGACACTCATTCACATCTACAGCACACGTGGGACCCTGAAGAGACCATGATCCAAGTGTCAGTCAGAATCACATATGAACAGGACAGAAGCACAGACGTCTATCTGAGTGACTGACCTGCCAGTTATCAGGACAGAGACAGTGAAAGGCGTCCAACAAGTTCAAGCAGGTTCCTGTGTTCTGACATGGATTGCTGCTGCAAGTCTTCCGCTGTACTGTCTATGAAATACAGAGTATCATAAAACTGAAATGAAATCGTAAAGGCTGAAATGGAAGGCCTGTAATCACATAAGCAATAAGCTTCGAGTGAATTTGATGATTACAGCAATACCTGTTCTATTGTCTGAACTTTTGACTCGAGTGTAGTCACTCTGGTGTTGAGCTGATTGAGCTGGTTTGTCACTTCCTGAGACGGGCCGCTGTTCTTTATGGTATTGATGTCATCTTTGTTAATTTTGATCTGGAATAGAGTTGCACTCGATTAAGCTTTATTACAACTTTTCCCGGGTGCAAAGTGCTTCAATAACATACACAATATGATTGATCTGTGCAGACTAGAATAAACAAAATTTAATGTAAATGGAATGAAACGAACTTAAACAAAACAAAATGCCCATGCATACAAAAAAATAAAAAAAAACAATGAAAAGGAATACAAGTCAAAAAAATTAAAACATTAAAACAAAATGAAACAGAACAAAGCAACATAACAAAGTCAATTAAATATAAACAAAAATTAAACAAAACAAAAACAAACAAAAACAAAATGCACACAAGACAACGAAACACAACACTAGTAAAAATAAAACAAAAAAAATTTAAAGAAAATTAACCAAAAATGAAACACAAAAAGACAACAAAACAAAACAAGTTAAAAAAAGTTAAAAAATTATAATAATATATATATATATATATATTAAATGAAACAAGCAAGACAACAAACACAATTAATTAAATATAAACAAAAAATAAAAACAAAACAAAATCAAATCAAATCAAACAAACTAATATACAAAAAAAAAAACATATATAAAACAGAAAATAAAAACAACCAAACCAAATCAAACAGAAATACACACAAAAAGACAATGAAACAAAACAAAATACAAGTAAAAATAAAACAAAAAAACATTAAAACCACATGAAATAATAATAAATAAAAAAATTACATTTAAACACAAACAACAAAACAAACAAACTGAAACAAAACAAAATAAGCAATACAAAATCAGGTTACACTTTATTTTAAGGTGTCATTGTTACAGTGTAATTATATATTTAAGTACAGAGTACTATTAAGCAACTACATTAGGGTTAGGGTAGGATTTGGATTTGGTTGAGGATTAGTTGCATGTAATTATGCATAATTTACTGTTACTACAATGGTAAGTACATGTAACATAAGTAACAAGGACACCGTAAAATAAAGTGTTACCCAAAATGTATTCATTTTCATAGGCATTTTGGGATGTTTTTTTATTTTTTATCAAAACCTAATTTCAGATTATGTTAGTGATACTGACATCACTATAGCATCACAACATGCTTGACCAACAAAAATATTCACTTGTATCTTCTATTATTAGCCATCATTTTCCTCTAACAGTCAAACTCACCTGATTAATCTGCTGGACGAGGTCTTCTGCTCCCACCTTCAAACTTCCCGTCCCTGAGGTTGTGAAGCGTATGTCTTTGTTGTAGCCAGCTGAGAATGTGAGGTGACCGTTCTCTGATATCATACGAGGCCTGCAAATCAATTACCAGGTAACTTTGGAAGGCACATCCTCATTTAATTTCTAACTCACATTCAAATTAATAATTCTAATTTCAGGTGGTCTCAAACCAAAGGCAATATTTTAGTCTTTTCCAGCATCTTCAAACAAAAACTAATTTAAAAAAAGATACTTACTGGTCACTGCTGATGTCCCGTTTTTGTCTGTTGTGGGGCTGACCGCCACTGTCACACTGCAGTCCAGAGAGGAAGATGAGAAAGATGAAGGGCCAGGAGAAGCTCAGCGTCCATGCCATGCTGAGAGAGCTCGTCCCAGGACGCTCATCAGACACTGTACTGAACCTTCACACCAAGATCTGCCTAAACCCAACCAGCCGGAGATGCACTTTGGCCCTGAGAAGTCCTAACACCGCTGCATTTCCCAAAATCATTTATAAAGAATATGTAAGTGTCTAGAGGGCATTTAACTCAGCTGCATGCAGGTAATTTGACTTTATTGTGTGTGTGTGTGTGTGTGCGTGTCAGGGGCTGTCACATGTGTTTTGGAGATGAGTAACCAAAGTTAAAGCAGTGAACCTGCAGCTTAGGACTAATTTTCCCTCTGAGTGTGAATAGCTTCACAGTAAATGACCGGCAGCATTAAAACTGATATACCCATTAAAAAATTATATAGCCTAACTGGTTTGTATTGTGTAGTCAAATGAGAGAAGGCAGTAATAACAAAGCAAATGTACAGTATAAAAAATTATTTTATTCAACAATATACAACTGTACAGAAAAATGTATGATTATATATATATAACATCTAATTTCCCAATGTTTTATTATGAGATCATGAGACGTATAAGATGTGAAACCACATGGACGTTCAGGCTGTTCCCCAGCACACGGTACTGCTGCTTAGTGGACATTTGCTTTGGAAATGCTGAAACACAAAATACATGTAATTGAACGACAATATTATTACATTTTCACATTGCTGTTTCTTATGACTATTCATTAACAGTATGAATGGGTCTGAGTTCTCAGAAAATGTGAGTGAAAATGTTTTAAAATTGTACAGAGGGGCAGAAATCCCTCTAATCTTCTTTTTCTCCCTGTCTTCACCTTTGCTTTGTCTGTAAAGCATTCTTGCAAAAAACAAATTATGAATCCCGAGACAGTTAATTATCTAAATGGAAGTCAAAAGTAAATAATGGAAAGCTATTCATTAACCTTTTCACACTCCAGTGGAATTACATACTGGACTTTAAAGCTTATGGTATGAAATATAATACCATAAATATGTAAATATGTCTATGCATATAATATTAAGTTAAGCAGATTTCTGTTAACTTGTGTGTTTTTCTTCAGTGCTGTGTTGGTGAATGTGTGTGATGCCGCTGTTTAGTGTCTCTGGTGAATGTCTTACAGAAATCTGCAGGAAAGCCCATGAGGTTGGCGATCTCTCTGGGTGTGAAGTATCTCAGCTTTAACTGGAGAAGCTGCTTCAGTTTGTCCTCTTCAGAAAGCAGCTCCAGGCTCTTAAACACACTCTCTAGCTCCACATCCACACAGGACTGCAGGACGGAGCCCGTGCCCTCCACATAGTGACCATAACTACACAGAATCAACAGTTTATATATATTAATAATGATACTTTTAATATTAAAAATGGAATTATAATGAGGAAAACATATTCAAAAAATTTGATTTGAACAAAAAATTGTTTTTACATTATAAAAGGTTATGAGGAAGAACAACGAATTAAATTGTCATATTTTGGTGTTTGTTTATATATATATATATATATATATATATATATATATATATATATATATATATATATGTGTGTGTGTGTGTAATAAATGTTTTATCAATATATATAATTAAAATATTAAAATATTAATGAGAAATAATTAAATATCATGTTAACTATGTGTTTATATATATATATATATTATATATACATACACACACAATTTATGTAGATATTATGTACAGTGTGTATATATATATATATATATATATATATATACACACACAACACTTGCACATATATAACAATTTATTATGATACTTTTAATATATAAAAAATGCAATTATAATGAGGAAAACATATTCAAAAAATTTGAATGAGGATTGTTTTTACATTATAAAAGGTTATGAGGAAGAAAAACGAATTAAATTGTCATATTTTGGTGTTTCTTTATATATATATATATATATGTGTGTGTGTGTGTAATACATTTTTTTATCAATATATATAATTAAAATATAAAAATATTAATGAGAAATAATTAAATATCATGTTAACTATGTGTATGTATATATATATATACACATACACACACACAATTTATGTATATATTATGTACAGTGTGTGTGTATATATATATATATATATATATATACACACACACACAACACTTGCACATACATAACAATTTATTATGATACTTTTAATATATAAAAAATGCAATTACATAAAATATATTTATGTGTGTGTTTTTTTCTTATATAAACATATATTTTAATTAGTTTATCATTCATTATCATTTTTATATTTATATTTATTATAATTAGAATTGAATTATAATAAAATAGAATAATATTAATAATACACACACCCTTTAGTAAAGCAAACTGATCTCCTGCTACTGGGCTGAACTATATCCATCAGTAGAGCGTATCTGAGCAGGGTTTTGGGAGGCAGCAGATACCGGTCCATGTCCTCCTCCTCCTTCTGCAGGAAGTCCTGCAGCCTCTGGACAGTCTCCTGTTTGTCCTGATTCCTCTTCTTTTCTAACTCTCGTTCAGTCTCCAGCTTAAAAATGATCGTCCCAGTCTTTTCTCTCTCAGATTCAGGTGGTGTAGGATGATCGTGTGGAACAGCGAGACTGTCTGGGGATTCAGACATGCGGAAACCCTCTATAATCTGCCAGTAGATAGAAAGCTTTAGTATCCAATAGTAACTGTATTGTGGTATCTTACTTAGAATAGGTCTAACCAGAAAAGTACCTCTGCTGATGTTGGGAATGAGAAGGGTCCTGGTGGTCTCTTTGCAATGAGGAAGTATCTGAGCCTAGAGTTTGGTATCCCAAGCTGTGACCATAAAAACCATCACAAAAACAAGACTGGCATTAACTTTCTGAGGTTTTTAAGAGACATTAACAGCTCTTTTTGAGACATACTCACAGATGTTGGTGAGATCAGAAACTCCTGAAAGATGTAGTCACACTCTCTCAGTGTCTTAAGCAAAGCATCCCTGTCAATTAAAAAAACAGAACATCTAATATATATTTAGACACTATAAAACATTGATAAGACCACTTTAAGGCAAAGTGTGTACTTTTTCAATATTAAAATACTTTCATCCATCTCAGTTTAATACGCAGACAACTACTGTATAAGATTCTTATTAACACAATACATGACAGTAACACAGAGGGGAAACCCATGACCCCATTGGCTCATAGCCACATAACCATGGTGATCTCAAAGCCACTGTGCCGCCCTGGTTACCTTGCAGCAGAAGTCTCAAAGCCCTTCACATTCTCCAGCAGAATGAATCGCGGCCGCTCGCTGAGCCTGCAGGGACAAAGAGAGGCACATTCTTTCACAAACACGCTCTGGGAAAAAAAACACCTTGGCTGAGTTTGGGAATAACACAATAGACTTGAGAAAGGGCAAATGGAGAGGGAGAGAGAGGAAGCAATTCTTTATTCCTTTATTAGGCATGAATTAATAATGTGAGATGTGCAAAAATACTGTAGAATGAACGTTGCCAGGAAATTTGGCTTTGTTCATAGGAAGAAGTATTGAGAGAGAGAGAGAGAGAGAGAGAGAGCGAGAGAGATATAGAGAGAGAGAGAGAGAGAGAGAGAGAGAGAGTTTGGAACTCAAATTTGGAAATCAATATCAGAGAACCGTTTCAGTGACTTACGCCCGGTACCCATTGTGCGATTTTGGGCTGTCCCATACGCAAGATGACCAATTGTGCCGATTTTTGTGGTCGTTGCGACTAAACGATGGTCATACGTCATACAGCGAGAGATGTTCAAAGACGGCGGTTGTCACAGTCTTGTGACCAAAGATAGCATGTGATAATTTACTGAGTGTCAGAAATTTAGCATGATCATCGTACAGTGTGTTTCCTGCTACGACATACGCCTACTGACTAGCCAATAAAAATGCAACATGAAATGGCGTATTGATCAATGCGACATGGCGCTAAAACTTAACCCCCTGGGGTCGGCGGTATCGCCGGCGATACCAGCTCGCTTTTTTTTTTTATCAGTTCAAAAGAGATTCAAAATACTCTGTTGACTTTGATCTTACAAACAAGTTTCATACATCAATCGATCCTGTTAAGTGTGTATTATTTTTGTGTATACTCACAATAAAAACAACGTGTTGTGCTTTTGGCCAAATAAAGAAAAATAAACATGATGTGAGTTCTGCTTTCTCTCTGTCAGTGAAGTCAATTCTGAAACGCGTCCGAAAATGAACTGTAACTCAGCGAATACTCAGTCAAACAGGCATACAGACACACAGGCATGAAGCTTGAATTCTCTTCTTTTAGAGACATTGTCTCCTCAGGTGTGAATCACGCCCACTCGCATATTGCCTTTCCAAACAAAAAGTGTCTTACAAAATTTAAATCAATGTATTGTTTTATGTGAATGATTAGGCAGGATGATTTTCACATCGTTTTGAAGAAAAAACTCTAGGCGACAAAATGCATTATTCAGAAGTATTGTGGACACATAATTAGTATGTGTTTTGTGGCCTTATTTCAGAAAATTTTCATTTTTAGTTTTTTCAATAACCATGCATAAACATTCTCTCAAAAATACAAACATCTACATACATGTTGCTCACATATTATGGTAGCCCTGTTTGTGCTAAATAGAGTGTAATTATACCTTTGCCATTAATATGTTTATAAGCAACTGAAAAAAGCACAAATCTAAGGGCATGTCAGAACATCTCAAGGACCCCAAAAACACCTTAGGCCCCAGAGGGTTAAACCTACTTACCTCAAGCTTCACTTACAAAATTGTAAAGTTGGCCTCTTTTCCCTAGCATTGAGCTCGTTCATATTCTCCTCTTTTGTTTAACGCACATAAAAACCACAATTGTCTAAGTGCACAATTACCACTAGCGCATGCTGATTACGTTTTTATTCTTCTATACTAGCTTGGGTCGTAGCCTATGATTCAATAGGTGTCATCATCGTACAGTCTACATACGTGTCGTCCCCAAGTTTATTAGATCCATGACAGACAGTGTGATTTGTAATGATCTTATAGGATTGCTGAAATGGCACAGTCTGTAGCAGGCGTTCAAAAGAGCTCAGATTGATCAGTCTGACCTTGGCAGAAGGTCCAGGATATAAAGGAAGCTCTTTGTTCTGGGGTCAGCAACATCTCCCTGCAAACCAATCCTATTGAGAAACACACGTTAGCTTTAGTCAACCAATTTAGCAGTCTTTTTCACATTACAGATATACAGTATAGAGCAGTAATACACAACCGTTCAAAGGATTGCTAAAATCTCTTATAGTCACCAAGGCTGCATTTGTTTGATCAAAAATGCAGTAAAAATGCAGTGAAATATTATTGTAATTTAAAATAACCATTTCTGTGTGATGCAAAGCTGAATTTTCAGCATCATTACTCCAGTCTTCAGTGTCACTGAATAAAGTATTCATTTCTTTCTTTCAAAAAACAAAAACAAACAATAAAAAGCCTTACTGATCCTAAACTTTTGAACAGTATCCACCTTTTTCCTACGCGCCATGACGCTTTGCACAAATCATGGGAGTGACTTCCGTTAAATTACTAAAAACAGACCATGAATAAGCTCGATTATCTCCACAACAATATTACATGTTAAATATCAATCTAGTAATGCATGCATGTATTATGCAACATACATTGCCTTAATATAAATGTTAATTAACTGGAACGTTATGTGATAATATTCATTATTCAAGTGATTTCCGTCATTTTGACAGACAATATTGTTTTTACCTGCTTTAGAAATATTCCAGTAAACACTGCTATAGGGATTAGAAGCGAAAAGGGGAGACAATTAGATTTTAAATCATCCATGTGAAAACAAACCTTGAAAGAGGCGTGAGGATTTGGGGAGAAAAACAAGAGATTCTTAGTGCATTCCACTGAATTATCCATGGGATCTAGAGAGCAGACTACAAACACGGACTATATGTTGTCTTTTTTTCATACTGTTAAGGAAAATGATCAGGAGTTAAAGAATGCAGCGACTGAAAAGAGCTTGTCATTGACAGACATTCTTGTCACATTAAAATACCAAGCGTTACGTTATTCTCATGACGTCTGAAAATATAATATGAAGGACATTTTACAGCTCATTCAGTCAAAACGACAGATAAGGATTATTTGTAGCGAAACCTTATGATTCTAAATGATTGTTTCGGTCTTTATGAGTGGAACTTTTCCAAACAAACCGGAAGTGCTTCCCATAATCTAAAACACAGTTGGCTTGTTAGGAAAAAGGTGGAGATGTTAATATGATGAAAGAATAGTTCAGCCAGAAATTAAATTATTTTATTTACTCACATGTTGTTCCAAACCTGTATGGCTTTCTTTCTATTGTGGAACACAACTGGAACAATTTTAAAGATTTGTATCAGTTACTCTTTTCCATGCAATCACAATATATGGGAACTGAGGCAAACAATCTTTAAAAAGCATGTAAAAGCACCATAAAGGATCATAAGAGGCTTAAACTTCAGTCTGTTTCTCACAAAAAGCTATCATTTGGCTTCAGAAAACTGTATGAGACACATCTATGATGCTTTTATGATCCCTTTCCGAGATTGAAAGCTCCAGTCTCCATTTACTGCATTGCACAGAACAAAACGACCATCACTGTATCCTCAAGATTTCTCCTGTTGCGTTCCACAAGAGAAAGAAAGGCATATCATTTGAAATAACATGCGCACGAGAAAATAAAATCAGTGTGAATTATTTCTTCAATGAACAAGAGAAAAATGCAGATCACCTGGTGAATGGTTGACATGGTGGACTCATCAAAATCATGTCAAAGTTCAGCTTGTCAAAATCCTGTAACGTCATTCCCTTATACACAAAACCAAAAGAGATAGCATTAAACAAATTTTTAAGAAAAAAATAATAAAATGACAAAAACTCCCTTGTTTACTAAAAAACACAAGCTTATCCTATCACAATCCACATTTAAAGATGATATAAAGGAAAAAAAATATTTATGATTATTAAGTTATTTATGCTTTAAGTCCTGAACATAAACATACTAATTTACTCCACAGTACTACCATTTAAATAGCTAATCCATATTCTTTATCACTTTTTTTTAAATCTCCATCCATTGTTGTATATTCTCCTGAATTGAGGCCAGTGGCAGGTACATTATTACCATGCTGACAAAGCACAGAACCTTTAACCACCACAAAAACCACTCAGTTACACTTTTACCTCCTATTGCTTTTAAAAGCCCTGTCATGGGACAACGTGCTGGTAGGACTTACAAAAACGTCATTTTAAGGATGTTACAAAAGAGATGTGTAGTTATGAGTGCAATAAATCAGTTTAATATGCACAAGCATACATAATACAGTGATTACAGTGACATAAATCTATGCAAGTCAGTGGTAATAATCTTACTTGTAATCAAGCACTAATTATGCATATTGTTTGCCTGTGTTAATTGGCATAAAGAAGAGACTGATTCATATAAAACTGCTTATGGGAGCCATTTCGTGTTATGTGTATGCGTCCAAACAAAATGTGTCTAATATTTACATAATCAAATAAGATTCAAGTGGGCAAGGACTGACCTCGATAGTTTTGGGTAAGAGTGGGGTACTGGGGAAGTTGTGTTTGTAGATTTCATTGGCTGTTGTGTTGACATCCACAGCAGCCACAACTTCAGCTGGAACTGAGCTCTCTGAAAGAAACGCAAGTTAATTCAACTAAAGTTACTGAGAGTTTTAGCTAGTCTACACAACTCCAGTGAATCTGTTTTATTTTTTGTTTATAAAGAACAATGTACAGTACAGTAAGGGAACAGTGACACCTGTGGGGATCATACAACAGAGACTCAAACTTTACCAGCGTGCCAATAACTTGACAGAGGCAGAGCCTTTGCAACTGATCCTGTGTCAGTCATGTGTTTCAATAATCGCTCCGGATTTAAACAAAATCACGTACCCTGTAAAGCATAATGCATCCCGCCTATTCCGCTGTATAATTCCAAAACACGGAGTCGATCCATGTTCACTGCTGGATGATGTTTATAATATTTTGACAGCGCTCAGACATGCCACATGTGCAATCCCGAATACATGACCGTCTAGAAACAAATCCATACGCGAATCGTTCCGCTTTTTTAAAAATGTCTTCCTCTTCTATTTTTCTTCTTCTTAATAATACTAATAATACTAATAATAATTTTACATTAAAATGTAATTTGCGTTTTAAATTGTTACAGTACAAGTAGATTACGTTATCTTCAAAAATTATAAACTTTTTTGATAATAATACATGATATAATAAATAAATAATAAACTATATAATTTGAATATATAAAAATATGGTGCATTTGTGTAGCCTATTTATTTTCGTAGTAGTAATTATTTAAAATAATATTGTTTTTATGTTTACATTCCTTTTTAATATTAATATAATTTTCTGCTAAATACTGTATAATATTCATCATGTTTTAATAATAATATATTATATGATATAATAGATTAATAATAAGTAGGTCTATTTAATTTGAATATATAAATATGTTGTATTGATGCAGCCTATTTGTTTTCGTAGTAATTATTTGAAATGAAATTATTTTTTATTTATGTTTACATTCTTTTTAATATTAATATCATTTTCTATTAAATACAATAGTGTATAGGCTAATATATTCTACTAAATACATTAATATATATATATATATATATATATATATATATATAGTACTGTGCAAAAGTCTTAGGCATGTTAACCCCCCCCCCCCCCCCCAAAAAAAGTTGTTTTAAGGAAGTTATTTATATATTTTGCTGTAGTGTGTCAGTAGGAAATATCAGTTTACATTTCCAAACATTCTTTTTGCCATTAATTGTAATAATCCAGTGAGATTTGTGTATGCAGAAGGAGTCTGACAACAGCCGGTATGATCTGATCTCATCATCGAGTCCATCTGTGATTACATGAAGAAACAGAAAAAACGGAGACAGACTAAATCCAGAAGAACTGCGGGAACGTCTCCAAGATGCTTGAAGAAACCTTCCTGCAAAGCTACAGTATGTGAAACGTACTGGCACTTGTGTTAAAATGCTGTAAAGTGAGAATGCTTTCAAAAATAAAATCACAAATTGAATTAATTTATGATTTAACTTCTATTACTAATTCAAATCAATATATGGTGTAACGACCCTTTGCGTTTAAAACGTCTTTTGTCCAGGTACTTGCGCATAGTTTTTCAGGTAGCTTTGCAGGAAGGTTTCTTCAAGCATCTCGGAGACGTTCCCGCAGTTCTTCTGGATTTAGTTTGTCTCTGTTTTTTCTGTTTCTTCATGTAATCACAGACGGACTCGATGATGATGAGATCAGATCATACCGGCTGTTGTCAGACTCCTTCTGCATACACAAATCTCACTGGATTATTACAATTAATGGCAAAAAGAATGTTTGGAAATGTAAACTGATATTTCCTACTGACACACTACAGCAAAAGATATAAATAACTGATTTAAAACTGTATTAACATGCCTAAGACTTTTGCACAGTGATATATATATATATATATATATATATATATATATATATATATATATATACATACATACATATATCAAATACAGTAATAAATGAATAATATAGTATATCATTTGAATATATAAATATTTTGTATTTATGTATTTATTTTCGTAGTAAAATTTGAACTAACATTATATTTATTTATGTTTACATTCTTTTTAAATATTAATATATACATTATAAAACGTGGTAACCTGCATTTGTTACACACATAAACTGTATTATACAGTAAACAGGCTATATCTATATATCTTTTTACAGCTATTCCTGTAGTATTTGCCATGGTCGAGCTCTTTCATTAGCCTAATAGAGGGGCACATCTGCTCCTCCGCCCCGACACCTCTACGTCACTAAACCTCCCTGCGCCGTTATGTCATTAGCATAGGGAGTGGACTATAAATGCAAGCCGAACCTCTGCAGTGGTCTCGGTTGGTCCGGACAGGGTGAAAGTATTGACTTCAACAACAACAACCGAGAATCAAAGGATTACAATGGCCAACCGAACAAGCACCTCTTCTTATAAAAGGATGTTCGGTGGGGAGCGAGAAGCGATGTCCCGGTCCAATTTTACGAGTCGGCAGTACAGCAGCCCGGTGCGCTCAATCCCACGCGTGTCCTACGGCGGCGCGTCCTCCTCGCCCATCTACATGAGCAGGGGCGTGAGGACGCGCTCCAGCGCGCCCCTGCCCAGGCTCACCACCGATAAACTGGATTTCGGGCTCGCCGACGCCATCAACGTCGAGTTCAAAACCAACCGAACCAATGAGAAAGCGCAGATGCAACATCTCAACGACAGGTTTGCCAGTTACATAGAGAAAGTGAGGTTTCTGGAGCAGCAGAATAAGATCTTGACGGCGGAGCTGGAGCAGATGAGGGGCAAAGGCGCGACCCGGATCGGGGATCTGTACGAGGAGGAGATGAGGGAACTGCGGAGACAAGTGGATCAGCTCACCAACGACAAGGCCAGAGTGGAGGTGGACCGGGACAATATGGGAGAGGACATCCAGCGCCTCAGAGAGAAGTATGTCCAACTGACAAAAACTGATCAAAGTAAAAGAAATAAGTAAATAATACAAAAAATACATGTGGCAGGTGCACGCAGTTTTTGCAAACTAGATTTTGGGTTTAGTCTAAATCAGATTATTGTCATTTCGCATTTAACATAAATTAATAATAATAGGCTAACAAAAATGCATTCATAAAATATAAAGGCTATAAGCTATATCATTTTTTAAATGTTGCATTTATACAACAAAACATGGAAGGCTATGCATTTTGGAGGAGACGGTCCAGTGTTGTTTAAAATCTTAAAAAAACATAGCCTGTATAATTTAAAACATTATTTAGCATCTCTTTAAATTTTCTTTCACTGTCACTGTAAAAAGTGAAAATAGCTGTACATTTTAATGAGCTATTTCTACCTGGTGATCCTTAAAATTATTATTATTATTATTTTTATTGCTGTGTAACATAAGATAGTCAGATTGATTCATTCATGTTTAATAAAAAAAAAATTTAACAACAGAATTATATGTTACCCCATTTATTTTTATTGTCAGTGTATTATGCTGTTTATTTCGCTCAGGACAAAGCTCTTCCTTATAGGCAGAGTTTTCTTTAAAATGATTTGTGCATAAGACAGTCAGGTTGATTCAGTCATGTTTAATAACATATTTTCACCTACATAAATATATGTTCCCCTTTTATTACCTTTTTTTTTTTTTTTTGGAAGTGTAATATGATGTTTAATTCACTCAGGATGAAGCTCTTCCTTATAGGCAGAGTTTCTCTCTTTACCAGGTCAAATAAAACCAAAATGTTGTCTAAAGTTTCATATTTCATATCACCAGAATATGAAATGTGATAAAAAAAAAAACTGTATAAACCGTGGGTTAATAAGAAAAAATAGAAAGATTTTATAATCCTATGAAATATTTCTTTTAAAATATGATTTGCTGAGGATCTATTTCTTCCTGACCTGACTTTTAAATGACTAAAAGTTAATTCAGTCAAATTAAATCATATTTATGACCTCAATAAAAACTGTTAAATGTTACAACATTTTTACAGTGCAAGGTGATTCTGCATAAGAACAAAGCTCTTCGATACTTTACATGTTTTTTCCTTTATTAAGAACTACCCATCATCGGTTTAATTTTTTGATACAGCAAATGAAAAGTTTGATATCAAAGGCTTTATCTGGTGAACATATTTCGTTTGTGAGATGCTTGAGTGGGTTTGGCTGTGTTATGAGGGTGTGGCTCTGCTCAAATATTCATATCATTTTCAGACTTCAAGAAGAGATGGTTCTGAAAGAGGATGCTGAGAACAGCCTTCGGAGCTACAGACAGGTATCCACTAACAACCACTTTTTAGACATATTATTGAGCCTGATGTTTAATTGAGCGCCAGCACCAGTTACATGTGATCAGTTAGCGTTCCAGTCAGTGTTTGCCAGCCTCCTCCTCACAATAAAAGGGTCAGTGCAGGCCTGGTCAAGCTGCCCTCTTGTCCGGCATCCGATTCAGACACACAACTGAAAAGAGGGCTTTGTCTGAGAGCAGGCTGGGCGTTCATGACAATGCAAACTGTTGTACGAGTGGGAGGAGCCAGTATTTACCAGGGGACATTGGTGACTTAGGGTCGCAGAGAAGAGGATGTGTGTGTGTGTGTGTGTGTGTGTGTGTGTGTGTGTGTGTGTGTGTGTGTGTGTGTGTGTGCTTTAAAGGGTGTCTGCCACCACCAGCTGCAGCTCTACAAACAATTAGCAGCAGGCGAGCTATTGTTATTTAATTTATTCAGGAATGGTTTAGAAGTTCCGGGTCAGTGAGATTGTTCATTTTGAAAGAAATTAGTACTTTTATTCTGAAAGGATGCATTAAATTGATCAAAAGTGACAGACATTTATAGTATTACAAATTGTTTCTATTTCAAATAAATGTTTTTCTTTTGAACTTTCTATTCATCAAAGAATCCTGATTTTTTTTATCATGGTTTCCTCGAAAATATTAAGCAGCACGACTGTTTTCAGCATTGATAAAAATAAGAAGTGTTTCTTGAGCAGAAAATCAGCATATTAGAATGATTTCTGAAGGATCATGTGACATTGAAGACCAGAGTAGTGGCTGCCATACATGGTGAGATATAAGTGTATTGTATAATGTGATTATTTTAGTGCAGAGAAATAGAAGAATGAAAAAAGGAACTGTGTGGAATTCAGATGATGTCAAGGAAGCACAAGTTCAAAACAACATTTGATTTACAGTGTCCTTATTACATGTAGTTACTGTAGTAGTAATAACTATAAATTATGCACAATTACATGCAACTAACCCTAAACCAACCCCTATTCTTAACCCTAACCCTATAGTAAGTACATGTAGTATTACTCAGTAATTAAATGTGTAATTACACTGTAGCACGGACACCTTAAAACAAAGTGTAACCCAATATTTTTAAGAGAGATGTCTCCTAGGTTGGCACATAATTGATATATTTTACATGTGTTACGCCCACAGGATGTTGATAACGCCTCCCTGGCCCGACTGGACCTGGAGAGAAAGGTGGAGTCCTTGATAGAAGAGATCGCTTTCTTGAGGAAGCTTCACGATGAGGTACTGAACCACCTGGAGACAGAAACATCAAAAATGAGATCTCTTTAAAGGGGTGGTATTAAAGGGGAAAACGCCCTTTTCACAAGATGTAAAATAAGTCTTTGATGTCCCCAGAGTGCATGTGAAATTTTAGCTCAAAATACCCCACAGATATTTTTATATAGTATGTTAAAATTGTCACTTTTGGAGGGTGAGCAAAACCGCACCGTTTTGTGTCTGTTCCTTTAAATGCAAATGAGCTGCTGCTCCCGGCACAGAGGGCGGAGCTTCATCAGCTTACACTCACACAGACATGCACTGAAAATTTCAAAAACTTTTAGCCTTTTATGTTCAAACCGGAGTCAGACAATGATGGAGAGACTCAAGAAGAAGTGACAACATGTAGAAGCAACAGGACATTTCTGAATGGTTAGTTGATGAATTTATGTAGCTTATGTGTAGTTATCTTCTAGTCATTGATTAGCATATTCTGTCTTGATAATCTATAAATCGTGTTCAGGGGGCGGGGTTTATGTAAATTCTAGGGTTGTCACTAACCCGGGAGGAATGTCGTTTAGTCACTACCAGTCGACAAAGCTGACGCTTAAAAGAAACAACTCAGAATCTCCTGAGCTATTAAAAGATCAAATAAAATGAATTGAATTTCCTCTGGGAATTCAACGCTTCTGCTCACAGTCCTGGTTTTCTGGCCGACTGACTCTTTTGTTGGGCTTGTTAATATCAGGGGATTGTCAGGCATGTGTGACCTGCTGCCATAGTGATTAAATGGGTTGTGGAAAGGGGAGTAATTCCAAGAGAATAAAGCTGAGACATTGTTTCAGGATCAGGACGTACATTAGTTCAGGGCTAATAAACTATCGCTACTTTATTTCAGTCATATTTGTTCTGTTTGCATTCAAATCAAAAACTAAAAATGACATCTACACTAAAAAGTTTGGGGTCAGTAAGGTATTATTATAATTTTTTTAATACTTTATTCTGCAATGATGCATTAAATTGATTAAAAAAAAGTGACAGTAAAGACATTTTTAATGTTATCGGCTGTTCTTTTGAACTCTATTCATCAAAGAATCCTGAAAAAAATGTATTGCAGTTTCCATAATAAGTGTTTTCAATATTTATAATAATAACAAATAATTCTTGAGCATAAAATCAACATATTAGAATGATTTCTGAAGGATCATGTGACACTGAAGACTGGAGTAATTATGCTGAAAATTCAGCTTTGCCATTACATTAAAACATTAAATATGAAAAATATTTCACAATATTATTGTTTTTACTGTATTTTTGATAAACTAAATGCAGCCTTGGTGAGCGTAAAGGGACTTTTTTTCCGATCCCAAACTTTTGAACGGTACAAACTGTGCATTTGGATTGTTCAAGTGATTTTTTTTTTTCCGACATCTCCTCAGGAACTTGCCGAACTCCAGATCCAGATGCAGGAGCAGCATGTGCAGATTGATATGGAAGTGTCCAAACCTGACCTCACCGCTGCCCTGAAAGACGTTCGGCAGCAGTATGAGACTCTGGCTTCCAGGAACATCCAGGAATCTGAGGAATGGTACAAATCCAAGGTCAGTATCTCAGCTAATCGTTTTTTCCATCATAACAATATACAATCATGCATAATAAAAATCATTTTTATAATAAGGAAAAAACTCTCCCATATTCCATATCTTTCTCTATATCTAAAGTTGTGCAACCAATTTCAAATCAGATCAGCAAGAATAAACATGGTTTGTGCCAACCATGTTGTTAGGCCTGTGTATTTCAGTAACATTACTACATTTACCATACAAGGCTTAAATGCATGTTTGAGGTGTTTTAACTAAAAGCAATTTGCACTGTCACATCTTAAAATATTTCAGTGCCATTGTTTTGCCTCAAGATGCACACCAGTAATGTTTTTGTCTTAGACATGTTTATTAAAGCTACTTTAATTGAACTAAGGCCTAATCCTGGTTTAATCTAAGCCCTGTCTGTGAAACCAGGCCTTACAAAACATTTAGATTTTAAGAGTCTGAGCTGCTATGCAAATTTAATAGCTCTTTTATTGTATGTGTATTTATATTTCTCCAAATAAAAAGTTGATGAACATCTATTAAATCTCCTGAGATACTAAAGAACAACAAATGAACAATGAAACAATAAAACAAAGGATCATTTAGCATTATTGTGAGTGGAAGTGCTGCTGATCTTGTAAGACAGTCTGAGATGTTTAAGGTATGAGTAAGTATCATCTCAGACGTGGCAGATGGTCGACGTAGAGGATTGTGTGGATTTGGAGACCATCTGCTCTTGTGTCACAGTATTGATCTTCCTAATGGACCTATTGATCTATTAGCCTAGATCTTCAAACTTGAAACTAGCACAATCAGTGTCATTCAGTGGTTAACAGAAAACAAAAGAGAGAGGCAGATGGAGCTTTATCTTTATCCTAATCTTGGACTTTCTCTTTCTTTGTAGTTTGCTGACCTGTCAGAAGCTGCTGCCCGCAACAATGACGCGATGCGTCTGGCCAAGCAGGAGGCCAATGACTACCGTCGCCAGCTTCAGTCCCTCACCTGCGACTTAGAAGCTCTTAAGGGAACTGTGAGTACTGGAGAAGATTATATTCACATCAGTGTTATTTTAGTATAATATACAAGCTAACAGGGAACGTTCTCAGAACACCATAGTAACTTTCCAGTAACATTAATAGAATGTTAGTTAAAAGTTATCTGGTCTTTAATAATGTTCTCAAAATGTTATTTATAAATAGTTCATGGAGCGTTTTGTGCTGAAATATTTTAGTAAGACATTTGTCTAACATTTTTTACATGTGACTACTTGTTTCGGAATGTTCAGAGAACATTAAAAGTAACACTTCCATAATGTTTGAAGAAAGATCAAACGGAATGTTCCTTTAACGTTCGCATAACCAAGATTTTTTTTTTTTTTTTTTTTCATATTT
The DNA here is from genome assembly GCF_965113295.1 of Leuciscus leuciscus. Lineage (NCBI taxonomy): Eukaryota > Metazoa > Chordata > Actinopteri > Cypriniformes > Leuciscidae > Leuciscus > Leuciscus leuciscus. Next base: position 26,438,806 of record NC_138735.1, read on the forward strand.
GAACGTTCATAACTATGAGAATATTAGCAAAATGGTCTTAGAACATATCTTTGTTAGCTGGGATTATAGTTTCTATTCATATTTTAAATTCGATTTTACAATTAAAATTCATTTTAATTGTAGTTAAAGTTTTAGTTTTGTTTCATGTGTATAGTTTTTATTTATTTTTATTTCAGTTTTAAGTTTTTTTATATATAAAAAATACATCAAGTTAAACTAAATGAAAATGAGAAATGCTGCAATAGCAACTAGCTGAAATAAAATAAATTTGCTGTCAAATTGATTAATCGCGATTAATCGCATCTAACATAAAAGTTTGTGTATATATATTATTATACTTATATATATTATATATATTTGTGTCTGTGTGTGTGTGTGTATATATATATATATGTCTGTGTGTGTGTACACATATATTATATAAGCACAAACTTTTATGTTAGATGCGATTAATCGTGATTAATCGATTTGACAGCACTATTTTACTTATTATTAAATGACAAATCTGTTTTTTTTTAAATGGTTTTAGTTAACTATAATAACCCTGATTAGCATTTATTAAAGTGCTTTATATTATGGCTTCTTAAATGTCAAATTATCGGATCCATAATTTCAGAATGAGTCCATGGAGCGTCAGATGAGAGAGATGGAAGATAACTTTTCCATGGAGGCATCCGGTTACCAGGACACCATCGGCCATCTAGAGGAGGATATCCGTAACATGAAGGAGGAGATGGCGCGTCATCTACGTGAATACCAGGATCTGCTGAATGTTAAAATGGCCCTGGATATTGAGATCGCCACCTACAGGAAGCTGCTGGAAGGGGAAGAAAGCAGGTGAATTCTTGCTTGTGCATGTTTATAGTATGTTTTCTTTAAAGGTGCACTCAACATGGACTTACAGTATAATCACACTTAGTGGAATAAATGCAGCATCATGAAAACAATAGCTGACTCAAAAACGCTGATTCATCCAGTAGTCTTTATGAGTGAGTCATTGAATCATTCATTCAAACCATTGTTTTTTAAATAATTCATTCAAATTAATAAAAAAAAAATTAATAGACTGCAGAAATTAACATTTACTATTTATATACGTTTTAATAATATTGTGAATGAGCTTTTTATTTGTATATTTTCAGTTTTCTTATTAATTTTAATTAAATTATTAGTAATTTTGATATATGTTTTTGTCATTTTTATTAGTTTTTAAAATATTACTATTTAGGTTAAATTTTTTCCAGTTATAATTTCAGTTCAGTTTTAGTTTCTAAACATTTCTAATTGTCCTTTTGTTTACGTTTTTCATTAATACTTACATATTTTTTTATTTCATTTTTATTTCAATTGACAAACTTTTTTTTTATCAGTTTTAGTTTCAGTTGACATTATCATTAACTAAAACTAATGAAAGCATTTTTAACCCTGTTAACTAGACAATTTTATTATACTTAAAATTAATATTCTGTGAGCAAAAGATAAAGTAAATAGTATTTAGCTGGTCACTTGATCTCAACATGTCAGCCCCTTAAAGTGGCCTATAATGTAAATAAATATATAAATATATCTTTCAAAAGTACTATTTAGTTCTTTAGGGATAAAACTTTTTAATGGGAAAAATACTGAGTGGAAATGTAAGACTTGACTATCAGAATATGTTTTTGACTTGACATTGGTTTATACACATCATTTTTCTCTTTATTTCTCTCAAGGATCACCACACCATTTCCCAACATCACATCATTAACCCTTCGAGGTACAGTATACTTCAGATCATCCTTATGAATGTTGTGAACGTTAGGGAAAACAATGCTGAATGTAAATAATGTATGACAACTAACTAAAAAAAACATGCATAATTATTATATTATAGTCAAATAAATAGGCTTATCAACTTTTAAAACAGACAAGATGATGCTTCTCATGTCCCATATATTGTGTTAAAATTGCATCCAATCATTGATATTCTGCCTGCAGAGTCCATGAGTGAAATCAGACCCAAGATAGACCACCAGTCAAAGAAAGTGGTGATAAAGACCATCGAGACAAGAGATGGACATGTGAGTGGCATGAAAAGAGTTTTATAAAAGATATTACGTTTTTATATGAAAATGATAACCTTTTGACCTTTCGATCATCACAGATAATTAACGAGTCAACCCAAAACGAGGATGATGAATGAACCGCATGTGTACCTGTGACCAGTAGGGGCACTAGAGAGCTGAAGATCCACGCTGGAGTAGAAGAGGAAGAGAATGAAGTTTCTTTTGTTGTTTCTGTTAGGAGTAAAAAAGAAAAACAGCTTTAAGTGCCTTTTTTTTTGCATTGCCAGATTAGAGCGGTATGTTAATAGAGCTGTATTAGAGCTGAAAAGGCAACATAGGCCACTGAGTAAACCAGCTTTATAACCAGGTTTATGTTTACCACAAAGTCTGTAGTTTACACTGTTGAAGACCACAGCTATACACTGCTTCAACTTTTTCTGTTGTGTATAATTATTGCAAATGACCAAAAACTTGATGAACTTGTGTCTCTTTCACCATAAGACCAAACTTTCAACAAATTTACACAAATTCAATAAACCTTTTAAAGTACAATCAGATTCCTTTTTTATATAAACAGTATTTGTCTTCCATTTTCTATGTGCAAAATGAACTGAACTTTGAGGGGCTTTTTCAAATGCTTCTCTGTTGCGCAGTAAAAACCTTCCCTGTCATAAAAATAAACAGATTAGCAGGATCTATCCGGGCAATGAGCAACACAACATTTCTATGATTTAATTAAAGGTAGTTTGTTGGACACAATCATTAGTCCTAATGAGATCATCGCGTTTAGTGATTAGTTATCTGCGTGCTTAACTAGCTGAATATCAATACCCAGTTGCAAGACATCCACATTCTTTTTTAGAGTGGATTTTGTCATCATGTTATCATATGAATTTCACTAAATGATTTACCTTCATAACTAAGACCTTGAGAACCCAAATCCATTTCTTCTTGAGGGTGAAAGGAAAGGGCAAAGACCAGGCAAATGATGCCAATCTGAAGAAGGATTTTGCATATTGGCATTGATTCTATGCAGGATCAATATATTAAAACAACTCTGTTGAAATTAAACCAATATCTCTTTTTTTTCTGTTGCCTTCACCTAAATAAAATTACATTTGAATAATTATTTTAGACTGAGGAAATCCAGACATTCTGTCAGGTGGACATCCTGCATGGAATAATCGAATTAAAATTGGAATACTTAATGTTTTAATTCAATTATGCTTATTCCTATATAAACTATACAGGGTTAAGGTAATTAAAATATGCTGTTTACATCGCCTAATGAAATCATTAGTATGTAAATGGGAACGTTCCACATCCTGTTCCATTTCTACAGTCTTTTACTCGTCTGCCCTCTAGTGGACATTGGTTTCAATTGCACGTGGGTGGAGAACGTATAAGGATATACTGTAATAAAAGGCCGAGTTTCACAGACAGGGCTTAGATTAAGCCAGGATTAGGCCTTAGTTCAATTAAGGATATTTAAGTAACATTACTGGTGTGCATCTTGAGACAAAACAAAACAATGGCACTAACATATTTTAAGATATGTCAGTGCAAGTTACTTTCAGTTAAGACAGCTCAGACATGCATTTTAGTCTGGGACTATGGTTTAAGCATTGTCTGCATGTGAAATGTCTGTCTGGTGTTGGATGTATGGTGAAAACCAAGAATGACGCATGACAGAATGAACAATTATAACACCTTTCAATAAAGAGGAACCAGACTACACACAGAAACGTTAATTTAACACAAGACCATGAAGGGCTTAAATACACTGAGCATGATAATAATCAACGGAACAGGGAACAGGTGTGTAACTAATAAGAAACCATGACAACTAATGAAGAACTCAGGCAAAACAGTGACAAGAAAAACTATGACTAGAAACTAAACAAGACAAAGAAACAGAACATGACCGTGACAACTGCGTTCATGAATGAAATTACAACTTGCAGTAAGCTTATTCTTTGAATATTTTTTTAGGTTGTTAATCCAAATTAAATTTGTAATTTTTTTAATCCATTTTTTGTCAGAATCAATCCCAGAGCACCATACTTTCATAATGGGATGAGAATTCAGAGGAAAATATTTTCGAGATATTGTATAAACTCGCAATTTCAAGAAATCAGAATTGTGATATGTAATCTCAGAACTGAGGGGAAAAAACATGCAATTTTAAAAAAAAAACTCAAATTGCAAGTTTGTATGTCAGAATTGCGAGGTGTTAACTCGAAATTGGAAGAAATGACCTGAAATTGTGAGAAATAAAGTCAGAATTTCAGAAAAATGGCAGAAACTCACTTCCCATTGTGCAACACTTGGAATAAAAACTGATTGAGGTCAAGCACATTATTCAAAACATGAAAACAAATGTCGATAGGGGAGAGCGGGGCACAAAGTAACGCTTTTTGACTTTCTCAGTTTGTGTAAATCTACTTATGGTTCAGAGTATTTTTTTTTCCCCACATTAATATCCCACATGTCTAGTACAATTATGTGTTTTTGTTTTATTAATACAGTATATACTTTTTTCTTGATATACCCCGAAAGAATGGAAGTGAAAGGTGACAACATGCCCCATAGGTGGGGTACATTGTAACATGTGTGGGGCACATTGTAACATAACATATGACAGCTTAAAATGTTATCTGATCTAATAAAAAAAAATATACAAAACAAACTAAAATATTTTCTAAATAAAATACAATTAAAAAACGTTTTCATATAAAATAATGGCAATTTTTAATCATTAAATATAAACTCATTTTTGAGTTTTGACTACGAACACATGAAAACACAGCTATACAACATAGTTCAAAACAAATAAATAATTAGTAATTTCTGAACATTGACTCTCAGTCTTTATTCACCTTTTTCTCACGTTTTCCCAATAAAATTAATAAAAGTATAGAATATAATAGCATATTTCTAATAGGGGCACATTGTAACGCAGTGTGACAACATGCCCCCGCCTGCACAACTGGGATTTAAACCCTGCTAGTGTCTTCTGCTAGTTAGCGAAGCATTAAATAACTATCTCAACTGTGAAATAACATCTTGGAGATTAAAATAATATCAGATTTGTCTTATTTTAAATAAACACAAAAAATAGAGATGAAAAATTAACTTAAAAGTTAAAAAGTAAGAAATTTACTTTTGCTATGGTTTAATAAATGTCTATGGATATCTTCCAAAAAAAATAAAAATTTTGGCGGAATTATTTTTTCTATATAGTGTTGATATGGCAACTAGTAAATACACAAAGTTTCGTCATCCAAGCATGTGCGGAAGTATTTAAAACAAGCGTGTTACAACTAGCCCCGCGTTAGGTTGTGCCCATATAGACTATAAAGGGTTGTGCCCCGCGCTCCCCTATGTTGTTTGCAATGCAATGACATTCATGTATGAGTTCATGTTTAGGCATCAGAATACGTTTTGGACCTACATACATTTGTAGTTCTTCTTAGCTCTTCAATCTCAAACGTCTGATATGAAGATGCATCTTGATTAATGAAACTGTACTGTTTCTCCCTTTTTACACTGTTTTATTAAGTGGAAGACAGGAAGGATTGATCTGGGCTTGATTACAATCATCAAGACACTGGGTCTGATGAGAAGAAATTACTGCGTCTATAATCACTAATAGTATAATAGAAAAAGTGATGATTGACAGAGACAGAAAGGCCACAAAAAGCAGCGAAAGAAGAAAGAAGGAAGATTTTTCCTTAAATTGAAAATGTATCCGTGTGTGTGTGTCTCTTACCGTAAAACTGGAACATGACATGGACAATTCAGCCTTTTAAACTGTGTTTAACAAACTCCAGTATGGTAGTCTGACTGGTGTTGTTCAGATTCAGTAATTCCAGGTCTATAGCAGCTTCAGGGACACACATCTCAGACGGCCCTGCTGTTCCATTACAGATTTCATTATCTCCTCCAGAAACACTGTGAAGGGCAATCTGTGTCACCAGCAGGGATTTAGGGGAATCAAGAGAGATACACGAAGGAGAGGGAGCATTGGGATGGTCTCTAGAGACGTCTGTCAAAACAGAGAATATTGCTTTTCACAAACCAACAAATGTGATAATGAATCTACAAAACAAGCTCATGAACATTCATGGCAGTGCAGGGTCTCATAATTAAGACTTTAATGTGTTCTTATAACTTTATACGGATACAGAGGCCAAAAATGATGTCCAACCTACAGGAAAATTGACATCTTCACCCTGTATTCAAATGTTTTTGTTCAAGATTTTGTAAGCATATTGCGTAGATTTGCTTGGAGTCAATTGGTTTATTTGTGATAATGCAATGAAACATGCCAATTTGTGCAGATATAATTTTTGGCTGTCATACAAAGAAATTGTGCACATGCAAAAACAACAGAGAACTAAAAAAATTAAAATAATAACTGAATATGAATGTATGCTTGTTCCTGTGAGCTTTTAGGTTATTTTTTTCATAAAACCTGTACAGTAGCTGTAGTTTTTCCTTTTTTGCAAAATAATTTTGTCAGATAAATGCCTTAACCAAGTTTAATGTTTTGCTCTTCCCTCATATTAAAAATATTTTTCTCATATTTTGATGGTTTAATAAAACTTGTATGGTCATTAAAACAAATATGCACCATTGGGGAAATCACTTTTGGCCACTATATGTCAACTTTTAAGTTACTTTTTAATGTTTTATTTATTTTTTGCAGAACAGAAAAAAAGTGGCTGAGAATTGCAACTGCAATACTTTTTTATTTGCTGACTCAACATTCTGTTGACAAATATTTTATATAATGACAGCTAAACTGTCTGTTGCCCTGAGCAACTGATTTTCTATAGTGCTAGTTCATGTATTTTCTACCGTTCTGTGGTTACTTTCTTCTCACATAATATAACATTTTTAATATAACATAATATGAATAATAATATGTCCATTTTTTATTATTATTTGGTAGCCACATAAGAAGCATTATAATGAACAGTCAGCTGATCTGAATGTATTATTACCTAATTGCATGTATTTTGTGTACAAAATTTATTTTGCGACAATAACCATGACTCACAAATAAATATATTTTTGTGGGGCTGAAAGAACGACAATTACATTTATATCTTATAAAACATCTAGTTTTTAATGTTAAAGCAAGTTAAACACTGTAAAGAGTGTTTATCATTGACTGATAAATTCATCTGTCTTTTTTACTTTATTCTACATTATGCTCATTGCAGATATATTGTGATTATAACTGGCTCAGAGTGAACTTTGAGAGAGTTTGTGCCCAGATGGGTTTAATAACCTCAGGCACCGTACATGTTCTGTGTTCTGTGCCTTTTGTGGCTAATTCATGCACTCACTGCATGAATTAGTCAAGTCTGTATGAATCTGTAATGTGACATTACAGTTAAGAGGTCAAGGTTTTGGGGCAGAGAAAAGAGACTTCACTGCTAAAGCCTGCGGTCAGTGGCACGTATGAATGCTGTTTTCAAAACCAGCTTAACTGCTGCTAGCCACCAACCAAATGAAAAGGCCATCAAGGTCACCAGCTTCTAGCCAAAGTCATAAGTCAAATTAGTGGGAAGGAAGGAAGGTCAAAGGTTAAAGGAGCCTTGAGCAGACATTGTCTGAATTTGGAACAGCATACTTCATTAGAAATGCATTTAGCCTTAATCATTAATAAAAGCTGATGAACGTCTTTTAAATGACATACCACATTATATAAATAAAGCTATGAAAGGTTAAATTAAACATTTGTTAAAGAGCACAGTTGTGTTCCAAAAGTAAAAATCCCATTCATTTTCAGCATTGGGAAACAGATTTAGTTTAACCAGATATGCTATTATGAACATATACAATACATATAATACAAATGTATTACAGTTTGAACAGATCCATCAGAAACGGCTACCTCTTGGGATTTTGCACGGCACCGTAACTAGACCATTTTGTGAGCAAAAGTTTGTACATCGACTTAATTGTATTCTGACAAAAATAAAACTTTCTGCAAGCTATATACATAGCAAATATAACATTATATTAATATTAAAGTAGGCCCACAAAGACACATTCTAGACATTTCAGATTGGCTGACGAGGCACAGAAGAGCTCAATGAAGCTTTATTCGTGTTTGACATGCAGTGGCCTTAATAATGATGAGCGTTTCTGAGCAACTTCTTCCTCTGCGTGAGACAAGGGCTAATTGCTAGGGATGAGGCTTTAATTATCATAGTCCTTGATGAAACACTCGTTTTCTTGTTTAACTCTCAGCTATGAGACCAGAATTAATTGCAGTGTTCAAGAGGGGCAAAGTAATCAGAGAAGCATTATAACTAAGTTCTGGTGTCAGATATAATAACACAAAAGATAGCTGTCTGCTTCAGAACGCACTTTACTGAGAAAAGAAGATGCATGCTTTGAGTTCACTAAATTAGAGGTTTACATCATTTCGAATCACATCTGTTTTCTGCGCTACTGTCTTATTGATTCCAGAAACTGAAAATGTTTTTTATTGCTTGGCAAATGTTACCCATTAATAGCTTGCTTTAAGATTATTTGAAAATAACATGCATTCAAGGGCCCTAACTTACACCCGGTGCAATGCAAGCGCCAAGCGCGATGCAAGTGTTTTTTGCTAGTTTCAGCCCGACGCAGTTATCATTTTCACGTCCTGCGCCACGTTTTTTTAAATAGCAAATGCATTTGCGCCCATTTGTGCGCCCATGGACGTGCTGGTCTGAAAACGAGGTGTGTTCTGCCACATTGTTGGCGCATTGCTATTTTGAGGCAACAGAAATAGACTGCGCCATTGACCAACTGAAACCGCCTCGGTTACGACTGTAACCTCGGTTCCCTGAAGAGGGAACGAGCGTTGCGTCGAAAGCTGACGCTATGGGAACGCTTTGCGTGATGACGTCTTGAAGCACATGTAAAATCAGTCCAATGGTGTGGCGGAACGTCAGAGGCGGGTGACGTCACGTACCAGGAAGCTATAAAAGCCGGCCCGAAACAGAAAACGAAAGCTTCGTAAAGTCTGAAGTCGCGCTGACAGGCATGAAGGAGATATGGCAAGGCGACGCAACGCTCGTTCCCTCTTCAGGGAACCGAGGTTACAGTCGTAACCGAGGCGTTCCCTTTCAAGGGAACTCCCGTTGCGTCGAAAGCTGACGCTATGGGAACGTCTATACCAACGCCTCCATAGCTACAAATGTCTGTCCTGTGTGTAATCATGTGAGCAGCACTAAGAAGACAAAACTTGAGACCCTAGAGTAGAGTCTAAATCCAGAGAGTAGAACCTGACGAAGGTGTGCGGTGAGGACCAGCCTGCCGCATCACAGACGTCCTGTAACGATACTCCTGATATAAGGGCCTTAGAGGCCGCCATACTCCTAGTAGAGAGCGACCGGACAGCCAAAGGAGAAGGCTGTCCAGCCGCCTCATAAGCCAGTGAGATAGTCTCAACCACCCACTTGCTCATCCTTTGCTTAGACACTGGACCTCCCTTGTTAGGGGAGCAAAAGTCACTTTTACGCCACAGGGCAGCTCTGTGGACATACGCGTCTAACGCCCGAACAGGGCAAAGCAAATTATTCGCCTCCTGGTCCGATTTCGAAAGGGAGGAGGACCTCCAAGTGCCACGAGGGAAACGAGATACCAAAGGGTCTTTCCCCACAGACATTCCACCCAAAGGACTGTGGTAAGCACCTACGGCCGCCACATAAACCTTTAAAGTGGACGGGGTCAGACCTGCAGTGAACCGGTCCTGCAGGAACTCCAGAACTGTACCAATTGGGCAGTTGACTGGATCCAACCGACGGTCACTACACAAAGAGGTGAATACTCTTCAGTTCAGGGCATAAAGTTTCCTCGTGGAGGGAGCTTGGACTGTAGAATGGTCTCAACAACCTCAGTTGAGAGACCTGACTCTATGAGCTGGGCCCCCTCAGAGGCCAAGCCCACAGGTTCCACAGTTCTGGCCGAGGGTGAAATATCGAGCCCTCTGCCTGGGACAGAAGGTCCCTCCTGACGGGTAACTCCAGAGGATGCCCGTCGAGGAGGGACACAATATCGGGAAACCATACTCTGCCCGGCCAGCGCGGGGCTATAAAAAGCAGGCAAACCCGGTCCCTGCGAACTCTTTCCAGAACTCCCGGGAGCAGAGCAACTGGGGGAAAGGCGTACAGACGTAGCCTCGGCCACGTCTGTACCATAGCATCCAGTCCCAGAGGAGCTGGATGCGTGAAGGAGAACCAAAGTGGACAGTGAGACGTCTCTCGAGACGCAAACAGATCCACTTATAATTTCCATATCAGCTCCACCACCTCGGGGGTGGAGCCACCATTCCCCGGGCCTCGGCCCCTGTCTCGACAGAGTGTCTGCTCCTATATTCTGGACCCCGGGGATGTAGGCTGCCTTGAGTGACAGCAACTTCCCCTGGGACCACAAGAGGATATGGCATGCCAGCGCAAACCCCCTTGATATAGGCGACTACCGACGTGATGTCCGTATGTAGTACACATGGTGTCCCCTGAGACCTGTGATAAAGCTCCTCAGAGCCCGGAAGACAGCTAACATCTCTAGGCTATAGAATGCCAGGAACGATGATGGTCTTCCCACAGACCTTGAGATGAGCGACCCTCAGGATCGCTCCCCAACCCGTGAGGGAAGCATCCGTCGTTAGCAGTTTGCGACGACAAGGAGCTCCCAGCACTGGGCCCTGGGACAGGAACCAAGGTTTCTTCCACATAACCAAGGCACGTAGGCATCACCGCGTGACCTTGATTGTGCGAAATGGGTTGCCCCTCGGGGAAAAACCCTCTGGTCCTGAGCCACCACTGCAGGGGCCTCATGTGCAGCAGTCCAAAAGGTATCCCGTTGGAAGCTGCTGCCATGAGACCCAACAGTCTCTGGAACTGTTTGACAGTGAGTAGCTGGCCTAGCTTTACACTTCTCACAGCTGCCAGGATGGAATCGAAGCGTGGCGATGACAGGCGCGCCTGCATCGACACTGAATCCCAAACCACGCCTAAAAAAGTGGTCCTCTAAAATGGAGAAAGCACACTCTTCTTGGCGTTCAGCCGTAACCCCAACTCTTTCATATGGGCGAGAACAACATCTCGATGTTGAACCGCCATCTAATGCGACTGAGCTAAAATCAACCAATCGTCGATGTAGTTCGTGATGCGAATACCCCGGAGGCGCAGAGGCGCCAGAGCTGCATCCACGCATTTGGTGAAAGTGCGGGGTGATAAAGCCAGGCCGAATGGAAGAACTCGATATTGGTATGCTTTGCCCCCGAAAGCAAACCTCAGGAACTTCCAATGACACGGACGGATGGAAATATGCGTCCTTGAGGTCTATCGTGACAAACCAGTCCTCGGACCTGATCTGTGGCACGATTTGTCTCAAGGTTAACATTTTGAACTTGAGCTGCATGTACTCGTACAGAACTCGAAGATCTAAAATGGGACGCAATCCCCCGTCCTTCTTTGGAACTATGAAGTACCGGTTGTAAAACCCGGTTTCCCTGTTGGAGGGGGGTACATATTCTATGGCCCCTTTCTCTAACAGAGTGTTTACTTCCTGTTCCATAACCAGAACCTGCTCGGGGCCCACCACTGTGGGCAGGACCCCCATAAACCGCGGTGGGCGTTAATAGAATTGTATCTAATACCCTTTTTCCACGGTCTGCAGGACCCAACGAGAAACATTTGACAGTAGCTTCCACGCTGTCAAAGATTCTACTAGAGGTACCAGTCTCTCGAGACTGGTTTCTGGATTTTGTTGCTGTTGAGTAGTCGGTTCGTCGCCCTGTAACGGCGCACCGGCAGGGAACGACCAAACAGACTGCTCCAGCACCCTCCTCAGAGGGGGCGGGCATCCCGAGGCCACTACGTTTCCGGGTGGACCTTGAGATATGTGCTCGCCGGAGACCGCTGCGCCCTGTAACACCGGAGGCGGCAGGGTTGGCAGAACGGTCCCCTGAGGGCACCGAAGAGAGACGGCACCGTATTTTTCTCCTGCTGTTGAGTAGTCGGTTCGTCGCCCTGTAACGGCGCACCGGCAGGGAACGACCAAACAGACTGCTCTAGCACTCTCCTCAGAGGGGGCGGGCATCCCGAGGCCACTACGTTTCCGGGTGGACCTTGAGATATGTGCTCGCCGGAGACCGCTGCGCCCTGTAACACCAGAGGTGGCAGGGTTGGCAGAACGGTCCCCTGAGGGCACCGAAGAGAGACGGGCACCGTAAAAAGAGGTGTTAACCGCTCTGCTTCGGGGGGACTACCCTCATTTGTCCTGAGCCCTCAGACATCAGGACTTTTTCCCAGCAGCCTTCTTGGCGGTAAAAACGGTCCGCAGATCCGTTTTACCCCTCGAAGACTGCTGGGTTTGAGAGCGCCCTCCGTGTCCCCGAGATTTTTGTGGGGGAGCACGAGAGGACACACTCTGTTTTTGAGTGGCACGATGTTCAGCGCTCTTTTTAGAGGAGTGAGGCTGCTCCCGCTCAGCAGCCTCAATGAAAGAACGGCGGGGGAGAAGTTTTTGTAATGCAGCTGCCTGTTTAGCAGCTTCCTGAGATTTAGCTACCGCACTGTTTACTGCATCACCAAATAAACCAACAGTGGAAACCGGAGCATCTAAGAGAACGTGCTTTTCTTTCTCTTTTATATCGCTCAAATTGAGCCACAGATGCCTCTCAGTGGCCACCAGGGCTGCCATAGACCGCCCGATTGATTTAGCGGTCTCCTTGGTGGCCCTGAGAGACAGATCTGTGGCTCTGCGTAGTTCAGCCACTGTGTCAGGACCAATTCCCCCGCCCTCCTCTAAATCCCCCAATAATTCTGCCTGATAGGCTTGCATAATAGACATCGTATGCAGACACGCTGCAGCTTGACCAGCGGCTGCATACGATTTATGAACCAGAGATGATGTGAATTTTACTGGCTTAGAGGGAAGTGAAGGAGCTTTCAGGGAAGATGCCGTTGCTGGAGAGAGATAGCTCGCAAGCGTCTCCTCCACCTTCGGCATCTCCCCATAACCATATTCTTTATATTTGTGAATGGAAGAATAGTGGGATGTTTGTGGTGCATACACTCTGTATGAAACCGGTTTTCCCCACGATTTCGACACCTCGGTGTGGAGATCGGGGAAAAACGGAAGGCTTCTTCGCTGAGGCTGTGTACGAGATGGCAGGAAGCGTTCGTCGAGCTTACTTTTCGAACGAACGTCCTGCCTATCCTCTGGCCACTCAATAGATAGTCTGTCAACTGCTCTAGTAATAACATCGAGCAGTTCCTCAAACGCATGAGACTGAGGTGGCGAATCCTCAGACTCAGCTTCAATACTCACAACATCCAACTCCTCAGAGCTGGACAGTTGCAGTATTGGTGCCTCTATCGGGGGGGAAGAAACCGCAATGCGTGCTTCCACACCCTGATGAGAGGCACTGGATCTGTCAGATTGATGCTGAGATAAGGCAGAGCCCGTCTCAACATCCACTGACAGATCCATTTGCGAACCCCAGGTCTGAGATCGCCGCCGAGCCTCAGCCGCGGCGGGACCCGAGCCCTGGGGAACGCGATCGGGATTGAACCGAGCCAAGCGGGATCGGAGCGTGCGCAATGGAAGCGCGTCGCAATGCACACAGTCACCACCCTCGAGTGCTGACTGGGCATGCTCCTCACCCAAACAAACAACACAAAGAGTGTGAGTATCACCTCCCGTTAAATAACGCGGGCAGGGATGGACACACACTCTAAACTGCTGCTTGCTCGCCATACTGAATATATATATATAATATAGACAGACAACACCAAATAACAAGGACAGATTCAACACAGAGCGCAACTGAAGACTCAGAAAGCTTCCTGGTACGTGACGTCACCCGCCTCTGACGTTCCGCCACACCATTGGACTGATTTTACATGTGCTTCAAGACGTCATCACGCAAAGCGTTCCCATAGCGTCGGCTTTCGACGCAACGGGAGTTCCCTTGAAAGGGAACTGGTCTAAAGTCAATGGTGCAGTATTTTTATTAATTAATTAATTTTTATTATTTTTTTATTATTTAAAGAGCGCGTTAGTAATGTGCGCCTATAGGCGGGTCCACAACGCGCGTACACTCTGCTTATTACACACACAGGGACGCACAACAGCACACAAACATGCCAAATGTTTTAAATAAAAGGATTACAATGTAAAATATTATTATTGTGTACATAAAGATTATGGTGGAATCCGGCTTGTCCCGTATGGTCTGCTCGCGCGCTTTTACCTCGCGCACGAGTAGATCCGTTTGCGCTCTGGAGACGGCTTCGGTCTTTCCACTATCAAATTCCGTCATGTAAATAGCGAATCTGCCATGGCGCGAGTGCAACTGGCATTTAAAGGGAATGGGAGATGAGACTCTGATTGGTTTAACGCACGTAAAATCCCAAAACACACCCATTCCTCATTAAGAGAATAGGGACAACCCTTTTAGACCATGCGCCTGGCGCGCCGACCATTTTTCCCGTCGTTAAACTAGCAAAAGTGGATTCGGTCACGCCCAAAGTGAACTGCGCTTTAGACCATGTGCTTAGATCGATAAAATAGGGCTCAAGGTATACATTGACCATGTTCTATCAGTTGAGCTAGGCTTATAGAAACAACACTTTCGGTATATCTATATAATGAGTTACACAAACTTAATTTGATACTGAGTTGTCGTAGACATTGTCTGGCAGTTAGCGAAGTGCATCTCTACTTTCTTTGCTTCAGGACTTCATGACACTTGAAATTAATTTAAATACAAAACATTGTACAATGCTCCCGGGGTCATAGGGTGTTTCGGGTCTTACATCGGACACCCTCACCCAGGCGACCCAGTCGGGGGTGATCAGTCCCCGACTTGTGTCCAGGTAGCGCCCTACGCCACTGTCCCCCCTCCTTAACCAGAGCCACCGTGCAGCCTTCCTCAGCAGCTTCCAGGATGTTCTTGATGGCTCTTTGCCTGTGCAGTCCGCAAATCCTTAAGAGTCCCAGGACCCGGTGTAGAGACTGGCCTGCGAAGCCCCTGCAGCCCACTTCAGCAGGCTCACAGCGGGCCTTCCACCCGTTCCTCCGACACTCAGCTACCAGATCAGCGTACTTGGCCCTCTTCCTTTCCTGGGCCTCCTTCATTCGATCTTCCCAGGGGACAGTTAGTTCAAGTAACACCACCTGCCATCAAGACCATGTCCAATCGGAGTGATGTGACTGCAATGGTGTCTGGGAACCTCAATTGTCTTCCTAGGTCCACCAGGAGGTGCCAGTCTCTTGCTGTTGCGAGCAGGCCCCCTTGGGTCTTTCTGGGGGGCTGAGGCTTCTCGTCTGCTCGGACAAAGGCAATTACAGATTTGGTTGGATGATGCTGCTGATGTTAATGCCAGTGCAGATGTTATGCTTTTAAGAGCCCACAAAAAAGAATTAGCAACTGGTAAAACATTTACTGTGAAATGCTGAACATCTACGTAATATAATAAAAAATATATTGCTATAAAACATACAAAAGATAATGCATTTAATTTGGCAGTAAAACAAGTTTTGCCTGTTTTATTGGTGCAGAGATGGGTATTTTGTAAAAACTTAGTTCATTTCTATATTATGGTAGGCTATGTGTGGCATAATTTAAAAGCCATCAATTGTCTTAAACATCCCCAATTCTGAAAGTCTGTAAACATCCCATTGGTAGTTTCAACATTGCGGGGGCGTTCAGGTGGGTTCATCAAATATGATTATTCCAACATGACATTAAGGCAGCGTTAATTGTATGCGCAAGTGAGAAAGATATTTAAATGAAGCATTAAAATCTGCATCATTTGAGATGTGGAGGTGTCTGAGAGTGCTGAGGTGGGCAGGATAGACCCACGGATGCACTCTTCTCATTAAACCAGATAGATAGTCTGCCTGAACCTAACACGAGGCTTTTAGCAGCTCAATCATACAAACTCTCGAACAAGACATCTGATGCCACAAGCGCAGCCGAGTGTGTCAGAAGCTGTAACAGAAGTGTATTGGTTTATCAGGCCTGTTGTTGGAGCGATAGTGTTTCTTACAAGTGTTTGCTGCTCTCACTGGGATGAGCGAGTAATCGGAGCTAAACCGATGGAGCGTAAAGCATCTTATTCTCTCTCTCGACCTCGGAATAAGGCCTGGGAGCTCCTCAAACATTCATGAGTACGATAGAAAACTCCTCAGGCTCCTTTTTGTGATCTTAAATGAAAACAGCGGATTGTTTTACACGTGACTTTTGTATTGCACTTACAGGTGATTTAGCCGTTCAAAGTTCAGACAGCTGTGATACGCCAGTACTTCAACAGTGATAATTGTAAGGTCTTCAGAAGTCTAAATTGGAACCTCCCAGAGGAGATTGTGTTGCTCAGAGTTTGCACCAGAGACTCTGTGGACTTCTCACTTGCTTCCTTTAAAGGGGACCTATTATGCCCCTTTTTACAAGATGTATATCTCAGGGTGTCCCCTGAATGTGTCTGTGAAGTTTCAGCTCAAAAAACAACACAGATTTATTATACCATGTTGTAAATGGTAATTTTTGAGTGGTAGGAAAAACATGCAGTTTTTTTCGTTTATGTACTGTATCTTTAAATGCAAATGAGCTGCTGCTCCACCCCGCTTTCCAGAAGAGGGCGGAGCCTGTAAAGCTCCTCTCTCGGATACTCTCGGTTTGGATTATCATCTCTGTCGAGGTCACGCTCACGTGACATTGCAGTTTTTCGTCATCATGAAAGTCTATTATCTGCCTGCGTTTTAAAGCTATATCAATCTAAACTTCTGGTTTTCTGAGCGCACACATCCGAAGTGTCCCGTGAGTATTAAACTAAGTTCTCTTTTGCATGTTATTGTGCTTAAACTGTCAAATACACACAAGGTTATGTCAAAAACACACGTTGGTTTTGTCTTCAAAAATAAACAGCAAGTAAATACATTTCATGTGTATATTAGATCTGTATATTAAAGCGAAAAGCAGCGTAATATACAGTACCTACTGCTATACATGCTGTTAATATGAATCAAACAACAAAAGAAAAACAGAAAATCACTCACTGCTCTTGACTGAATAACTGTAGCTTTAATAAGAATACATAAAAACATGGAGATAAACATGGCGGCTGATGGGGATGGGGTCTATGCTAATAACAGTCCGTCAGCAGTTGTGGGCGGGGCCTGTGCAACGTGATATCACTTTGCTAGAATCTTTTTTCTATTTATTTTTTTATTGCAATAACAATAACAATAGGGGAATACAGAGACATACAAAACACTTTTTTTCCAAAACAAAATTCACAACTCTGCATCTTGCATCAGAAAATCAATCATACATCTAATACATCAATTATCCTTTTCAACAACTGAGATGTCTTAACAGCTTTATGATTGTTCAGTATTGAAGTCAGAGAATCGTAAAAAACCTTTAACTCAGTGGAAAATAGTCTAGCATTTGGTACAAATAACATATATTTTGCTTTATGTATAAAATATAATAAATTTATAATAAATAAGATTATTTTTTTGTTATAATATCCATTTCCCATAAACCGGTATCACAATCCATAAACAAGACCATTATATCAGTTATAGTGACAAATTTGTAAAACACCTAAAAAATAAACATAGAAACTTTGGACCAAAATAATTTGGTATACTTTCAACTAAAAAATAAATGTACAATTGTTTCTGTTTCCTTTTTACAACAACAACACAATGAAGAAACCCCTTCTTTAAACTTACTGATAAAATCATTACATGGATAATATCTGTTTATTATTTTAAAGTGAGTTTCTTTGACTTTGTTAGGAATTACATATTTATTAATATCTGACCACAGATGTTGAAAAAAAAGGGAATGAAAATCCTGTTTCCATTTCACCATTGCCTTAGGTGAAACAATTTTTTCTGTCGTTAATATTTTTCTAATATAAATATTATTACATTTTTTATCCTTAATAGAAAGGCCTCCAACAGTGAGAGTCGGAAGAGAACCAATTACAGGATTATGCATCTTTTCAATTTTGATAAGGTGAAGTAGTTTCGGAGAAATACAATGAATTAGTTTTAAATATTCTTTTGAAGAACTATATGTCCCAAAATTATTAACAAATTCAGTGTAATTATATAGGTCTCCTGACTGATTTAATAAGTCTGTAACATACTTTGCTAGAATCTGCAAACGGCTTGTTCTGAGACACTTTACGATTTATGGGGATTAAAACAAAGGAATGGGTGAATTTTTTATCATTATAGGGTGATTGTACACACACTGCCGACACACATTTATGTTGAAACACCACGAAAAACATTTATTTTGCATTATAGGTCCCCTTTAACTAGCAGCTTTATCAGATGTTTCTCCAACAATTGATTCAGAGAAATACAAATTGACAAAAATGAGACAGTTGTTGACATACAATAAGAATATAGAGTTATGACATGAATGTGGTTATATACAGTATCAGATAATTTGGAAGAGTTTGATGAGAAATGCTTAATTTCATATTGAGATCAGACTTTTCATTGCAGACTCAAATCTGAGTTCAATGTGAGCCATTATTGAGATCCCTGCTACTCTAGAACACATTCAGTCCTATTGACTTCAAGGCCCAACATTGTCCCAGAAAATATTTGAAGCCCTCACTAAAATATTTCTGTTGCTTGACAAATATCATTTAGTTTTTCTAGAACAGAAACTAGGGAAAACTACTGTCAATAAATAAATGCAATTAAATGCAAATAATTTCTTGATTCCTGAAGTTAAAGAGAAATGCGTACGTTCTACAATAAAAACTAAAATTGTTGATGGGACAAGATAAAATGCAAAAAGGTTATGTTTAAGGTGATTATTAAAATAATAATAAATAACTTATGCTCAAATATTTTAAAACATTTTTTGCATTTATTATTATTATATTAATTATATATTAAATGTACAATTGATATTTTTATTGAAAAAAAAAAACCATTAATATATTTTAAATAATTGTTAAAGTCCCCTTGGAAGTTTACTGTTAAAAAAACAAGTTAAAATACAGAACGGTGATGTCTAAAGTGATGACTAAAATAATAATAAATAACTTAATTAAAATCCTAAAAATATGTATAACATGTAAAACACGTTGCGTTGCATTGCATTTTAATTAAGTTATTTATTTGAATAAATATATATTTAGTATTTTTATTTTAAAAGCATTTAAACCTGGTTAATAACCACAGCCCTCATTGCTTTATAAGTGACACAGTTTAACCAGCCACACAAGCTCCGACTGGGGTTCGAAGAGCCTTAAATGTGCTAAATGTTTCACGCATGTTGTGAAACCACAAAAGGCACTTTTTTAACCTGTGAGCTGTGTGTGGTTGCCATGGAAACCTGTGAGCTGAGAGTCCTGGGTGGGGTTTTGTGGACTATGGTCTTTTCAGAATCAGATAAACCAAGCTTTTATCTCGCTACACCCACTCAGAGTCAGAGATGGAGAAGTTAACCTGCTTCATTCTCCTCTCAGCGTCCTTGAGTTTTATATCTTTCTCTCTGGCATGCTGTCAGAGTGCCAGTCTGGGCTGACCCTGGGTTTTTATTTCACTTGTTGCATTGTTTGAGTAAATTTATGACTGGCCTTGGACGAAATATGCAGCACTTCTGTAGAAAAACCCCATTGCTTTCTATATAGCCGTGTGAGGTAGCCATCTGTTGAAATGATGATTTTTTGCCTTGAATATTACAATAACATTTTGAGATCACCATATATAACCGTAAAAGCTAAAAACGTCTTCTTTATTTACTAATCCAAATGTTGTTCCTAACAGTATGCTTTCTTTCTTCTGTAGATCTCTTAAAGGGATAGTTCACCCAAAAATGATATTACTTACCCTCATGTCGTTCCAAACCCGTAAGACATTTGTTCATCTTCAGAACATAAATGAAGATATTTTTGATGTAATCGGAGAGTTTTCTGTCCTTCCATTGACAGCTACGCAACTACCACTTTGATGCTTGAAAAAGTTCATAAAGAGATTGTGAAACTAACCCATATGAATCAAGCGGTTTAGTCCAAATTTTCTAAAGAGACTCGATCACTTTATTTGATGAATAGATTGAATTTTGACTAATGTTCATGCTGATGTTCTCTACAATGACAGTGAATGGGGACTGTTACGGTTGAGGTATAACATAAAAGTAAATTGACAAAGCACATTTTATTTCAACGCAATACAAAAGCTTTATAAGAAACCGAAGGAAATATATGCTGTTATTCCCAGAAATCTCTTCCCCTTTCAATTCAATTCCATTTTTCCATGATATGGCTGCACATTTAAAGGAACACTCCACCGTTTTTTTAAATAGGGCTTATTCACCTTCTTTCCTACATTTAGATAGGTGGGCAAATGCATTTTTGTCTCAGTGCATGCATTGTTTTAGTTTGACAGGGTCGGCGCTAGCTTAGCTTAGCTTAGCTTAATGAATGGAATCCTTTGTTGCCAGCTAGCATGTCCTGAGTAAAAGTGATAAAAAAAAAAAGTTTTATAATATCATGTTGCGTGATATCTCTGCGCCCAAGTAGCAGTGCTTCGCCTGTGCTTTCCCCTAATATAGTCCCAAGACAATATCTGCCTAGGAAATCGCCTAGTGTTAATCTGCATCGCTATTTGTACTCGTTGTGAATACGCAGGCCACAAGAAGTAATTAGGATTTAGTAATTAGTGTAGAAATGAGTGAGGAGTCCATGAATCCAAGCCAGATGTGTTTATTATATAAACCTCTGTTGTGTATAATCAACTTATACTGCCACAGACAACGTGCTAAACTAGCAACTTGAACTCGGCGGGGGGATGACACGAGCGCGGGCAGAACTAATGCGCATGCGCGCTTCCTCCAGTACGGTAACTCATAGTGTCCATACAGTATGCAAACACGATCATTCACCAGAATGATCTACAATTAGTAATCACTTTTACACAGGACATGCTAGCTGGCAACAAAGGATTCCATTCATTAAGCTAAGCTAAGCTAGCGCCGACCCTGTCAAACTAAAACAATGCATGCACTGAGACAAAAATGCACTATCTAAATGTAGGAAAGAAGGTGAATAAGCCCTATTTAAAAAAATGGTGGAGTGTTCCTTTAAAAGAAATAAAACTGATGTGACTTATTAGTGACTTGTTAGTGTGGCTGTTGTCAACAAAAGAGAGGCTTTATGGGCTCACTGTGGTTTTCTGCCATGACAACCATAAATATTAGTATTGTAATTTTACAGTTCTACTCTAAAATAAAATTATAATTATTATTATGGTTATTATCATTAAAGTTGTCATGAAACGGAAGTTGTGATAGTATTTTCTTCCCTATAGTGATGATACTGTAAATAATATTAAAAATTAAAATTATTATTGTTGGTTTAACTTAAAAAAGTAAGTATAACCTGGTTGCCTTAAAATGTTAAGTTCATTAAATAAAAAAAATAAAAAAATTAGTTAATACAATGAAGATTTGATTTGGTTTAATCAATAGAAACTCAAAATGTTATGTTATCTGAACCACATAAATTAGTTAGTTGAAAATTAGTTGATTTTGACAAAAGAAAAAATGTTGTGATTATGTGTAAATGTGTAATGTGAAAACGTGTAAATCATTAAATAAATTTTGTACAGTGTATATCCAAGTGAAATGGCTTATAGAAAACATGGACTTTAGTATTTTTGGACTTTTGCGGGACTTTTTGTCTTTTGTCCAGTGGGAATTGGTTGGATCGTTGGATCATTGACGTTTGCTATTGCTGTGATATTATATGAGTAAGATGTAAGAATACTGCGGAGAGGAAGATTTCCAGTGAAAACCGATTTATATTCCATACCAAATATAAAAAAATGAAAAATTTGCGTGGGCCACTTCTGTGGAGTTTTTTTTTTGTGTGATTTTTGTAACTTAATTTATAGAAAAGAGTAGCATTAACATTCTGCTAAACTTTTTGTTTGTGTTCTGCTGGGAATCTAGCAGGGTGACTAAAGTTTAATAGTTTTGGATAAACTAACCCTTTAATGACCACAAAATAACTGCTTTCAACTATCTCTTTGTGACAATTTAAAATATAGGAGTGGATAAATTTTCACACATGTGTGTGAATCTATAAATAGAGCAGGGGTGTTAACACTCATCAGGTGAAGAGCATTGTGAGAAAGAGAGAGAGCTACATGCAGAATCATCACTCTCAGATTTGAATCTCAGCAGTTTTACAGCAGGTGTTTCTGGGTATAATCACGCTGTACTTTGGTCTCTGTTTTCTCTGCAGGTGGGTGAGGGGGGATCTGGAAAACAGGTGCTCAAAAACACAGCTGGATGGGAATGGTCCACTCAGCGTGTGTGTGTGTGAGATCACATCGCAGTCATGTGGGAGTGTCACACATACATCCACACAGCAATTTAACAGGTGCTATATGTTTGCATGAATGGGTCAGAAATCTATTGGCTTGAACTAATATGACAGTTTAATTATCACCATGAGACAACCGCTGTATATGAACACAAGACACATGGCACAACCCCTTCACCTCTCCTTTACGACAACATATATTCAGACAACAATCATTTTCACTTAAACGTACTCATCTGATTTAGATCCCACACCTGCTGACACCGTACAGAATCCTAGTGAAAACAGATCACAGCAATAAGACTCAAATATAAAGGACACATATTTTTGTGGTTGCTAAGTGACACCGAAATTGGGCCGTAGCCTTCAGGTGAATGGTCTACTCTCATATACCACGACAGAAATGTATTTGTTACGTTTTTATTTCACCTGTTGTGTTGGGGAACATGCTGTGGATGGAAACATTTTAATGTTTTTTTTTTATTATTGTGGAGACCCCCCCCCCCCCCCCCCCCCCCCCCCCAACAAAAATACCATGGAAACCACAGTTTCTGCCAAAATTGTTATTATTTTTATAAAACTGTTATGCAGTAAATTCATATGGGATCTCTATCCCAAAATGTTAAAAGCTTTTGAATCTATTATAATTTTTTTTTTTTTTTTTTTTTTTAGCAGTGGCTAATAACTAATTTACCAGTTTTAATATCTGGATTGTACAATCAGATCTACAGCACCAAAAGCTACAGGGCAAATACTAGATCTCCAGATATTAGATGCATTTATGAAAGCAAATGTGCCTTGAAGATGTAATTCAACACTTTAAAGAGAGAAACAGAGAGAATGGCTGATGCTTGAGTTTGTGTACGTGCGGTTTTCAGATCACGAAGTCTAATCAGTGAGTGAATTGAAGTGCCACAGGGTTGTAACATAACACCAGTGAATGGTTGCATCACTCAAATGAGCTTAAAGTCCTGTTAAAAGAGATGTTTGGAAGATATAGTAAGAAACGTGTGCTTTTCATACAATGCTAGATATCTAGTGTTATTTCAGCAGTAAGTGGAACAGCAAACATATCAAGTACACAACACTAATTCTTGGTTTGCACATACTAAATGCACCGTCCTGTTGAATACTTCCTGTTACTGTGACTGTGGAGGAAACAGACATCCGTACTCTAGGGGGCGAGAGTCAGATTCAAATATCTGTGCCATTAAACCCTAATGTGTTATGATTCATGTTGCCAACTATAAATATGTGATCACAGTTTTACAAACTGGCTTGTTGCTCCGCTAAGATAGTTGGCCAGAAAGGGAAAACTACGGAGACGGTGAAGGAAGAAAAATATGAGATGGTGTAAAAATGATTTGCCAATGCTTTAATTGTTTCTCTCAATCTCACAAATGTTTAGCGTTCCCTAGCGGGACTTTGCGTTCCCTTGCAAAAACGTTTTGCGTTCCGCCGAGAAACTTTACGTTCACTCGCAAAGAGCTCAAAAGGTTTTGCGTGCGTCGAGCGAAACACAAAGATTCTTGGGGGACGCAAAACATTTGCGAAAGAACGCAAAAGCATTGGCCTATTATTTTGCCTCCCATCTCATATTGGCTGCATCCGAAATCTTAAAAACGCTGCTTTCGAAGGACGCATTCCAAGGCATCAAGGCACGTCCAAATCCAATGTTAGCTGAAGATACCTTCATCTGATCGATTTTTGAAGGCTGCATATCCTTTGCTGCCTTTGATATCCCACAATCCTGTGCGTTCCATTTGATGACAGCAGTTGGGCAAGAAAAAGAAAGATGGCGTCTGAAAGTTGCGGTTGCTGGTCAGTTTTGTGTAAATGTAAGGTTTTGACGTTTTCCGCTTCTGATGTGATTTCTAGTGAGAAACTACTACTGTAGTAATGAAATGTTTGTTTAGTTCTCACCAAAGCTCACTCTATTTTGCTGTAGATCATTAAACTGTTACGCTGCCTCAGTCTGTCTGAAATCAGTTTCGTGAGGTACCTTAGTGCACAAACGCTGTCTGAAGAGGCATTGCCTAAGTTTTCGGATGCAGACGTTTTTTTTTTCAACCACCATGTTCCTTAAGTGGACATGTAGAAAACTGACTGTAGAAGAAGACAGTTTACACTAATGCCTGTTATAGCGCCCCTAGTGGCAATGAGTTGCACTATAATTCGCATTCTTACTCTTACAAAACACATTGACTGGTGAAACCGAGCTTTCAAGAAGTGTCTTAGATCCGAAAAAAAAAAGAAAAAATTATACTGACATTTTTCATAATATTTTCATCTTCCACAGAAGAAAAAAGTCATACAGGTTTGGAATAAATGATGACATATTTTTCATAAACGAAAATTAAGTAATTCAGAATGGGTCCTGTATGGATTCTGAGACTTGCTTTGTTTTTGACACCACGGCCTTCTATAACCTTCTTTTAATCTCATCCAGCCAGCAATTCTGACAAAGTGTTTTGTTTGAACATCATAAAAAGGTCGCCCTTTTGCAAAAGCACATGACACACATTCACCTGTACACACACACGCCCACACCCACACGTACAGTAACCACACAGGTTTGAAGAAGGCACACGAATAAACATCAGCACGTATCACTGACTCAGATCAGTGAATGCATATATGCTTAGCGCTCAAGTAAATGGGCGAGTGAGTTTAACAGTGAATGAGAGAGAGAGCCTATAATCAAGCACAGTTTAGCAGTGGGAAGGGTCACAGTGTGAGCGGCAGGGGAGAGAGAGAGAGAGAGAGAGAGAGAGAGAGAGAGAGAGAGAGAGAGAGAGAGAGAGAGAGAGAGAGAGAGAGAGAGAGAGAGAGAGAGAGAGAGAGAGAAACATCTCCCATCTGTGTGTTTATTCTCTTTACAGTGTAAGAAAGGCACGCAACAGAGAAACAGGCCTGAATGATGAGCGCAATAGGGATTTTTACAGATGGGATGCGGTCCCTGCAGGAGATGCCAACCCTGTGACTTCCTTTTCTAATGATCCTCTCTGATCTTTGACGTTCCCTGCTCAGAGTACGCTTTTCCCACCTGAGGAGTCTGTTTCCAGAGTTTCTCTCCTCTCGCAGACGGACAGAGTAAACTGGAGAAGATGTCAGAGCTGAGCTCCAAAAAACAAGGATTTAAAAAATGCCGGAGTGCCACTTTCAGCATTGATGGCTACAGCTTCACTATTGGTAAGAACAGTTGATCAGATATGTGTGTGTGGGTGGATGTGTGTGTTTCGATGGCCAGCACTGATTTTTTTTTGTGTGAGCGAGCATGGAGCGGTTTTAAAACCACAAATTAGCCCTTTTAGTTTGAGAGAACTCATTTTTTAGGTCCACGTCAAACAGATATCAATCTCAACAGAACATGAGGGTTAACTTTACATTGTTTATGTTTAATGGTCCCAGAGATCTCAATGCTGTAGATGAATAATAAAAATCAATCAATAAAATAATAATAATTATAATTATTGTTATATTATTATTATGAATAATAATTTATTTCTTAATAATAATAAACAGAAATATAAAATTAAGAATAGTAATGATTATTATTATTAATTCATAATAACAGTAATCATCCTTATTATTTTTATAAATTCTTTCTTAATAATAATTGATAAAAATAGTAAATTCTTAACAATAATTATTATTATTAATTATAAACAAGAATCATCATCATAATTTTAAATGTATTATTAATATTGTTGTTAAATTCACTTAATATCAAATCCGCGTAGAAATATAATATTGATGCTTTTTTTTAAAACCAATAAGTTATGCATTTTCAGAACAATGATTGCTATCCAGTATAGTAATGACCAATCAAAACCTTAGCATGTGAAATCCGAGGCATTTAATCATGTTTTATTTTGGGGGGTCTCTTAAACCCCAAACATTTTTAAATGGAGAACATTTGAAGAGTGTTAACAAGTTAAAGTAACATTAGGTATCAACCCGATATGTCAGTATTTAGTATGTTTTGAGCTATTAAAAGGGGTCATGGTGTCTCTCAGACATGAGGGTATATAGTTACAGTGGTGTTTTTTATATGTGAAGGTTTCAGAAAAGGCTTCAGAGAATGTCTCAAGAAAACGCCATCTTAACATATGCATGGTTTGGTAAATTGGTTGAAGACAGTTTGAGTTTGCATGCAAATTCCCTGTCTTCTGTTCTGTCATAGTAACAAGAAAGCAACAAAGTGATTGTGTCTTACAATCAGTCTCTGGGTGTTTCTGAGTCGCCTGAGTACAATTAGATTACTAAGAAAGAACTTTTTTTTGGCACAAAATGATTCACAATGCTTTGTGTTGTTCTGAATTGGTGCCCTGTCAGATGGTGTGGGTTACGATATCAGGACGTTGAGTTTTCTGACAGGGTTAGCTGATTTAGGCACAGAACAAAGAGAGCTTGAACAGCAATGTGACATGACAGTTGTGGTGGCAGAACATTGAATGGTGGTAATTATACTCTTAAAAGGTCATGGGCTTATATAACAGACCACAATCAGGAGATGAAGAAATGGAGAAACCTCAGCGGTGCACAAATCGAAGGCATCAGGTAAAAAAAAAAGAAAAAAAGTGATCATTTGGAGTCCTTATGTGACTTCTGTTTGATTGGATGAATTCTCACGGGAACCTGTGTTTATCATTAAAGCAAAGCCCACACAAACAGTCAAGCTTTTAAAATGCACTGGGCCAATGATAAGAGTTTTCTCCAGTGGGTCTCCCATGCTGCCTTTGCGATTACCGTCTCCATGGTCACCGGCGGAGGCAGGATGTGATGTCACGACCTAGTGATTCTTGCCTCTGCCTGACAAACAACCCCAACCCATCCCGTCCCCATAGAGCTGCATGTGTGTGTGTGTGTGTTTGGGCAGGATGGCCAATGGGGCCTTATTAAAGCACCTGCAGTGGAGGAGTCAATAAGGCTCCTGGGTCAGGTGTGGAGCCCTTAAGGAGACCCCAAATCTGTATGTTAATGATGTTAATAACAATAATTATTATTATACAATTTATATATATATATATATATATATATATATATATATATATATATATATATATATATATATATATATATATATATATATAAAATTATACAATTAATAATTATTATTTACAATTACAAATAATATATAAATAATAAATAAATGTTTTAATTTATATTAACAATAAAAATTAAAGAACAATACAATAATATAATAAAGAAAATATAGAAAAATAATATATATCACAATAATATAACAATAATAAGAATACACACATGTGAAGACACGGAGATATGGAGATCCAAGGCATTAAATGGAAAAAGGGGTCTTTGGTTACCTGTCAGGGGAGGTGTGGGTGATGGCTTGCGCCCCTCGCTGGAGGCCGTTCTGTCGTCAGCACATTAGAGGAGTCGTGTGAGCTGCCCAGGGGGAGTCATTATCTCTAATGAAGAGTCCTTCCTCTTCTCCTGAGTACTGACTCGTTGGACACTGACAAACTCACTGTGCTAAAGGCTTCTCTCTGATTTCCCTCTCATTACCTCTTTGCCCCCCGTGGACCGGCTGTCCCCACTTAACAACCTCACGACTCCCTCTCTCTGCCTTTCTCATTCTTTCAGCCCTTTATTCACCTGTTCTCAGTGTTTCATGATTTTTCTGTCTTTCATTTTTGCTTAAATTGCTATTTTTTGTTTAACTTTTTAGAAATCCCCCAAGGCTGCTATCGTTGAAAAAAACTAATACTGTTTAAATTTTTTTTTACATTTAGTACATTTTATCTGAAATAAAATTAAATAGCAATATCAATTGAAAAACGTAAACTAAATGAAAATTAGAAATATTGCATTGGCAACAAATTGAAAATAACTTGAAGAAGCAATTATTTCACACTTATAATGTAGGCTATTCATTGGAATGGATTCTATTTCAAATAACATTTATTTTATTTTATATAGCTTAATTTTATTGGGAGTTAAGTTTATATAAGTAATCTTACATTTCATGTAGCCTATTTCAAATACATTTGTAATGGGATTGAACTATAGCCTATATTCTTATGGTAGCCTACCAACAGAAAAGTTGAAACTAAATTAAGATCCTTTTTATGCATGTTATACACTGTAAAACATTATATGATCAATAAGTTATGAAAAAATGATGTTTTTACATTGCTTAACTTATCGCAATTTTCATCTTTTTTTGATAACTTATAGGCTACAAGATTCAACTCATTTTTAAAGTCAGTTTAATGTCATTTAAGTTGAAGTTACTTAAAAATGTAATGCAGCAACTTCTTTTACAGTCTATGTTTATTTTATTTGTATTTTTAATGTGTATTTAACGCCTTGTTTTTTTAATCTTGCGGTTGTTCTGAATCGGAGTGATTCACAAAAAGCTTCGCGAATCGGTTCAATGAATCATTAAAAACAAACGATTCGCTAACGTTATGAATCAGACGCCACTATTCCGCAGGTTCAGTCTGGATGCCTGTAACCTTTTGATGAGTTATTACTTTTTCAAAACCTATTGTGGTTTCAGTAAACGTTGCTTCCAGCGGTCAACTGTTAATGATGTAATAAGTTGAGCGCAGTGTGGTTAGGTGGCCTGTGAGAGGAGCTGTCCGTTCAGTTTTTACAGCAGCGATTCCTCTGTGTAAACAACACAGCTGCGTGTTGTCTTTGACCTCATGTGGTTTCTTTTACTCATCCATCCTGAGGCAGTTTTATTGCTCAGAATCATGGAAGCCTCGACAGATTTTAACAGGGAACTTTTTCCCAGCAGAAATTCTTAAAGTAAACACATAAAAACCACATGTCTAATATCCCCTCAGCAGCCGATAGCGTTTAAACCAAAGCAGGATTTATGTCTGCATTTATTGAAAATGTAGGGGGACTGTGGTATTTTCAATGTCACACACATTTATCTGTGACCTTGGATTCTTCTTGACTATAAATCACCATTTCTTGCCTAAAAACATCATAAATTTTTTCTGTCTCTGCTGTTCTGTCCAGAGGACAGTCATGTTTCATGTAAGTATCAACTGTTTCCAGATGTTTTTTCTAAAATAAGAGGTGAAGTGAAGTGACAGTTGTTATACAGGGATGAATTGAATGTGGTTGGCAACTTGGCATAGCTAGCTAATTTGTGCGTTGAGAAATGGTGTGTCTATATTTTACTGCATTATATCTCAGGAGAAACTGTTGTGAAGCAGCAGACTTCAAAATTATCTCTTTTCCCTCTTTTGACTCATAATCATCTGCCTCTCTCACTGCGGGGCAAATGCCAAATTCCTAAAATATTCCACTTTTGTATTGAGTAAATTAAAACATCTACTACTATATCATTATCAAATTACCATATCTTTTAGCATATTCATGAATGATAGGCAAATAACACTGAGTGAAATGATTCATGCTTCATTTATTGGCATGCTGTAACATGCATCAGGTAAACAACATAAGCAAACAACAACATTACTTTTCTGTTTCATCTGAAAATCAATTCCTGTACTTTACGATTGTTTCTGGAAACTCTGTGAGTGTGGTTGTGGCAAACTTGAAATTTGTGGCGAGGAAAAGCAATTTCTGATGAGTCATCATGATTGTTGAAGAAAGGTCTACATCACTCATCTGTCTGTGTTTTGTTCTTTCTCTCCACAGTGGCGAATGAAGCGGGAGAGAGCAGCTCAAGACCTCTGGCACGCTTCGCACGTGAGTATGTGCAATCAGACACGTGATTGAAAGCTGTTGGCTTCACTTTTACTTTAGAATTGTTTCCTGCACAGCGAGGAAACAGGTATGAGTGTGACACAGTAAAGTTCACAGTCTTCACAATCCCAAGGGTCTGTGATCATATTCATGTTGTCTGTGTGCCATCTGAAGGCTAGGCACTGAAAGTATGCGTACTGCATCCTGCCATGTTTGTTCATGGACACTCAGTTTCGGAAATATTTATTTGACCTAATCACCTGAGCATATCATCTGTGTCTGTCTGTATATCTATTTCATATATTTCTATTGTCTACCTCTCTGTCTGTCTAACTATCTGTTTGTGTCTAATAATAATATTTTAATATATAATAATATTAAGTGTCTATCCATCTACCCATAAACCCATCCATCCATCCATCCACTTACAAACCCAACCATCCATCCATAAACCCATCTACAAACCAATTCATCCATCCATCCATCCATCCATCCATCCATCCATCCATCCATCCATCCATACATACACTTACAAACCCAACCATCCATCCATAAACCCATCCATCCATCTACAAACCCATTCACTCATCCATCCATACACTTACAAACCCAACCATCCATCCATAAATCCATTGATCCATTCATCTACAAACCCATCCATCCATCCATCCATCCATCCATCCATCCATCCATCCATCCGTCCATCCATCTGTCTATATATCCATCCATCCGTCTTGACAAACTTTACCTTTCTTGTTAAAAATGACAATAATATGAACTTCTTTGAATTTAAATTCATTTTACTTATAATTTATTACATTTAAATTAGATTTTCAGTTCTGCCTCCTGTTCACTACCTCAATTAAAATTCAGAAATTAAATAAAAAAATGTTTACATTTAAATTTAATTCTCAATTAAATTCTGGTGTACAACCCTGCAGTCAATGAATAAATATATTTTTTTTTGCCCTCTTAAAGCAGCACTCAGTAGCTTCGGGACTTCTTCGCTGTATTCTCGCTTTTTGCTCGCAGGTTTCTCTCTAGAGCTCCCCCCACTGCTTCGGAATAGATATTTGACAACACTGTTGTAAAAACTCGTTGGTGATTCTCAGACACCAGAGGCTATAGATCAACGACATCAAAGCAGATGGGACATTCTTTAAAACGTCTTCTTCATTCGGGTTCGGACAGCGTGAGGGAGCGCAATAATGACAGCATTTCAGCAGATTTCTTTTGGCCGTAAAGCAGTTGTTTACATCGCGAGACCTGATATCACGCGAGACTTCCTGACGCAGCGGCCGGCGGCCCGCCGGCTCAAAGTTGCAAGTGCGTATTTTCCGCTCACGGGCACCAGGGGGGTGCGAAACGACCACCATTCAACCCGAAATAAGTAATATAACCATTACAATGACTCCGACGCTGTTCAGTTAAGGTCAAAAAAGTTACTTAGTTCACCTTTAATGGTGCAGTTACAGCATCTACCAGCAGGGACCGTCTACCCAAAGTAACCTCCCAAACCTTTACCTCTCGACTACATGTTGGCAGAACAGAAATATGACACAAAATTGTTTTTCTTCCTTTATCTTTCTATCTTTCTGTCTACTTTTCACTCTGCCCTGGTCTTGCATTCTGTCGTCTACACCCCTCTGAGCTTTTGATCTCTGATTGTTGCATTAGGTTCCAAGTCACAGAATGCTTTGTGGAACGCCATCACAGCAGGCATCGGGATCAAGGACAAGGACAAGCGGGGTATCCTGATTGACCCGCGGAGTCCAGAGGAGATTCTAGCTGATGACCTGCCCGCTGTCGACAGTCCCGATGCCATGGAGAAGACCGCCATAAGGTTTGGAGGGAATCACACACCTCACTAACACCTGAGTGAATCGATCAATCAATCAATCCAATTCACCTCTTTTACCAGAATAGGAGTAAAAAAACAAAACAATTATTATTCTGAAATTTTGAAACATTATGATTGAGTACTTGTGTCCAAACTTTAGAAAAAGTGCTTCTTGACCATACTTTTTTATTTTATTTAAACAAATCTGAATCACATATATAGATTTTTTACATTTGTTCGTAAGGATGATGTACAATTTTATCCGTTTTTTTCAATGTCGTAAACCCCAGTTTCGCAGCAATTCAGTAAACCATCCTAATCCATTCCAATCCTAGTGTATCCCGAACGGATTTCACATGGACGTCAGACGCATAAATCCTGTCATTGTGGCCTTCTGAAAGTGAATGACAGGAAAATAAATGATGAAACTGAGTGATATGTGGACTCAGCTGTCTGCTGGTGCGACCGGCTGTGTTAAACAGGGAGTCTCCAGTGGACTGTGATGTTCTGTAGCGAGCAGCTCCTCATTAATCACCCTGTGAGAGGAAGGCAGGGGAGAACCGTATGGCATTAGTCCTGACGTCAGCACCAGGCATCGGCTGCTATAAATATCCACTGTAAAACTGTGCTCCAGTGAATCCTTAATGTTCTATTAGTGTGTTATTGTGTACTTGGGGTGCTTGGGAAGGCACATTTGGCAGGTATGGACAGGGTGATGGGTTGCAGGTGAGAGAGTCTCCCCTTCCAGCTGAGAAGTAACCAGTCTGAACATGGCATGATGGGATAGCACAATGTGCCAAGCCAAAGCCCACCTCCTTGTCATCAGATGTCTCATAGAGAGAATTTAACCCTTCACCAGAGAGATGCATACAATGGATGAACATAGAGAATGACCTAAATAAACAATTAAAAAGATAGCTCACCCAAACATGATATCTGTTCATAGTGGCCACAATTGTTACAAAAACAAATTCACTGATAATCTTGTCTTTTCGAGAATCATATCAGCCTGATTCAAGCACACATATTTAAAGTTTTAAAAGAACTGGTACAAGAAATAAGTAGTCTTAAAGTCCCCCAGTAGTCAATAATTGTATCCCATAAAACTCATCTTTGATCACCAAAATGACGTTTAAACGTTAAACTTCATGCCTTAAAATAGCTTGAATGTAACTCTACACCCTTGCTTCATTTAGTATACGTGGTTTTATGAATATGCAAATGAGCTTTTGAGGCAGTTCATTGAACTAAACTAGTTGATTAAGTAAACAAATTAGATTGATTAGGATTTCAAGTCAAACTCAGTCCATAGTCTCGATTCAATGGTTTTTGAGTTAGTATTGATAACCTGGAATATAGTGCACGAGTTGTATTGATTACTTTTAAGGCCCCAAATTACTTGAAATCGAAGAATGACCTGGTGTGATGTCATTTCAAATAGTGTACAGCTAAAATGCTATTTAAAACTTCTTTTTACCCGTAAACAAAG
The DNA here is from genome assembly GCF_965113295.1 of Leuciscus leuciscus. Taxonomy (NCBI): domain Eukaryota; kingdom Metazoa; phylum Chordata; class Actinopteri; order Cypriniformes; family Leuciscidae; genus Leuciscus; species Leuciscus leuciscus. The sequence continues at coordinate 26,472,268 of NC_138735.1, forward strand.
AATGAAAAAGGACTTTGCTGTGACTATATCGAGGCCTTTATGGTGCTGTTGTTGAGGAAGTGTGTGAACTTAATTAAAAGGGCAAGGAGAGCATGTGCACCAATGGAGCACCTTTTGAGTGAGTGATTAGACAAGACCATTCTGATCTTATATCAACCCACCCCCCCAGGATACGACATTAAGATTGGCAGGGCTGTTCTTCCATTAGTCTTATCTGAAAATTGCATGACTAAAGAGTTGAACTGATTCAGCGTGACCCTCACAGATTGGAGTGTCAGCCGCATTTATTATTCTAATTTACTAAGGGGTGACTTTTACTCTATGACAGACACATTCACCTTTACACGAACTGTCGAGAAATGTTGAACACCCTGGAAATGTCTCCATGGCTATAAATTGGTTCTTGATTCTAGTTCTTTTTGGTGTTATGACATTTATATGTCATATGAAAGCTCAGATCACTTGAGCTCTGATTTTTTTTTAATTTTTTTTATGTTCTTCATTTTCAGATGCTTGTTGTTGACAATTCCGTAGAAAATCCTTGTGAAACGTATTCCCTTTGTCTACGATTTTGTGAATGGGTGCTGTGTGGTTGCTCAGGTGGCTAGGGCGGTCTCAGTAGTTGCTAGATGATTGCTGGCTAAAGTCAAAAGAGCCCAGGTTCTTCCTTCAATGCAAGTCTGATTGACAGATTTATTGCTTATCAAAATAATGGTTTATTGCAACTCTTTCTTAACTATCCGTCTATTTTCTCCTGCATGGAAAACAGACTGCAATCATGCACCTATGCATTTTTCCTTTCTAATGATGCTGTTAGGAGAGGATTCATTTCTCGGTCCATTCTTCCCCTCTCTCTCTTTCTCTTTCTCTTTCTCCCTCTTTCCTCTGGAGCAAATTCATGTGTAACACAGCAGGCTGAGGTTCATCTCCTCTGAATGAACTCATTACGTCTGAGGTGCGACACACAGCAGGATTTTTTTTCAGGAGAGTGTCTGTTTCTCCTTACATCAGCTGCCTCCGATTGTTCTCTTGATTTATGGATGATTTGACCTCTGCACGCCTCCGATCTTTAGCCGGGGCTCGGGGGAGCGTACATAGGTGGACGTCCCATTCTCATCTGGTTCAAACGGCCTGCGCGCCTCAAGTTTTCTTTCGATTATCGTTGCTCTTTTAGCCAAGCTTTCAGCCGTCTCTCTGATAGGTCTGTAGCAGGCAGAGCTCATTTTAGTGGAGAAACCTAATTTTCCAGTTGAGTGCAGCTCCGTTGAGTAGAATGAACTGAGTGAATGAAAGCGAGATTGAGGGAGATCTTACAGGAATGCAGGGAAACAGGACTGCTGGCAAACAGCATTCAGACTTGAGCTGGACAGGTGCCAGTCGGGCAACACTTTAGTCCAGCTGTGATTGGAGTTAAAGCTCAAATATAAATCATTTAAATGTAGCATTAAAGGTAAAGTTAATGCAAAAATGTCTTACCACATTTAATTTAAAATTTTCTTTTTGGGGGGAATTATCCCTTTAACCCTATAAAGCCAACTGTATCATATTTGATGCTCAAATTTGTAAGGCATGATAATTTCAACATGATCTGCAATTTACTACATGGCTTCTGTCATCTGATTGATAGTATATACTTTTTAGAAAGTAAAAGGCCTTTTAGTATAATTGTAAAATTACAAGTGTTTTTGCTGTGAAATCTTAAATATAAGAAGTAAATATAAGAATAACTTTTAAATTGTTGGTAATATTTCAAGATTAATAGTTAATGGCCTGAAGCAGCCTAGGTTTCTTTAATTATCCATATTTTTTGATTATCCATAAAAATAAATTAAAAAAATACATATATTATAAAAATCATGGATAAATGTGAGTATTAAATATGATACATCATGCTTTTGAGGAATGTTTATTTGTACATCTTTCAGTCATCATTGAATTGCATGGCATTATATGTTTTCCACTATAAAATCTACAGAGCTTCATAAAATCAAAAATCAAATTAAGATCATAAAACTAAGCGTTTAAAATATCATCTTACAAAGACATTATTGGGCGATAAATGACAACTGATACATGTGCATTAAATGCATTTTATGTAAGTTGTCTGTTATTCTGTTCTTTCTCTGAACTCATTGATTTACATTACAAGCTATCAGAATTACATATGGGGTAAATATGTCAACATTTTTGCTTAGTTTTTTTCCCCTCCTCGAGTACGAGCTCCATATTCTCCTATATCATACTAAATTAAACATAAAAGCCTGATGTATCAAATATGATACTCAACAAAACACACATGTCAAACTTTTTTTAATATTTTGTCTAAAGGTTCAATAAACAAAAAGTTAGATTTTTCTGACTTTTATTTCCTATTTCAGGTTAACGTGTAAATATTTGTTTCTATTAAAATGCAGCTATTTGCAGATTGCTTATCAATTAAAATTCAGCGTATTGATGGGCAGTGCATGTAGGGTTATTAATCACCTGAAAAAGATATCTCCAACCTTTCTTTTCAAAGCTTTGTTTATCCTGTCATTCTTCCACAAAGGAGGCCCTGGAGAGTATTTGTTTTCTCTGACCTACAAATCTCAAAGAGCAGAGGCTGTCATGTTTAGGGGGCTTGTTACTCAATATGAGTGTCTCCCCCGCAACCCCCCACAATAAGTCACCTGACCTGCCCGGTGGAGACCCTACTGTGAGCTGACGGGATTAAAAACTCAATAATTCATGCACTGGCTGGATGTTAATTAGCTTGTCCGGTCGAGCTTTGTAGTTGTGTCCTTTGGCTTTGTGGTGCCCTTGAATTTAAGGTAGTGGATATCACTAGTCAAGTTGTTATTGGTGTATATGTAATGACACAGAAGTTTAAGAACGTAATGACTGCAGGTTTTCGTTGCCTGATTTGGGGTTTTATTTTGGGTCATTTTCTGTCAACTCTAGGGCTGTCAAAATTACCGCAGCATCCGTTTTTTTTCTGGCATCTTTTGGCTAGCGTTACAGTAGGCTATATGAACACTCTATCAAGCGCCATAAGACATAGAGAGGACTCAATTCGGTACTGGTGCGCTGTATGTGAAACAGGTTTCTCAGGTTTTAAAGTGACAGTAGCCTAATAAACCTGCAGCAGTCTGTCTCATTGATGTAAATCAAAGAACAAAAGACAAAGAGAAATCATTCACTGCTCTTCACTGATTAACTTTTGTAGAGTTAATCTATATTTAATTGATAGTTTATGCATATACAATTTATAGATTGTTTTAAGTTTACTTCAATTAAAAGTTGTTATTTATCAAAGCCAAATTTAAAAATAATGGCTTTCAATACTGTAATGTTGAATGGCTATTATTAATGGATAAGATTAAGGGGAACTATCTATTTAATAGACTGTGCAATTAATTATTTTAATCAATTGACTGCATATATATATATGTGTGTGTGTGTGTGTGTGTGTGTGTGTGTGTGTGTGTGTGTGTGTGTGTGTGTGTGTGTGTGTGTGTGTGTGTGTGTGTGTGTGTGTGTGTGTGTGTGTGTGTGTGTGTGTGTATATAATATGTATGTATATAATTTTTACAAGAACATTTCACTAAAAATAAATGATGCATATTTGCTATTAATTGCATAAAATGTACACTTTATATAATGTATTTATAATGTACACATTCTTTTATTTTATTATATATGTATATATATTATAAAGTGTATATTTTTTATATTAATTCATGTTTATTTTTGCAATTAATATGCAATATATATAATGAATATTCCAAGGTGTATACAGTACAAAAATTCGCTACTTGGTTTTAGTCACAGAACCATTTCAATTATTTTTTAATGAACTGGGAATATTCCGGTAGGTCATCAATCTACACAGGCAGACCAATGACTGCATGATTAGATATGCCAGCAATGTTAATTAATAATGCAGATATATTCATTTCTTTTTCTCTCTCTCTCCCTCCCTCTCCCTTTATTCTTATTTATACCATTATGTTCTTGCTTAATGAATTGAGTGAATGGAATGATGAAACCGATAAAATTTCAGTTACAGAATTCTTAACATGTTGAGCAATAAATGCCATTGATTGTTTAGTTACAGGTCAGACTTATCTCTCCGATGATCTCTTTCCTGTAGTTCGCCCACTCCAGCTCGTTGAAGAACACACTGCGTTCTGTTTATCTCCCCTCAGAGGTTTTCATTTTCGTTGTCTGTTAAATATTCATGTCTGGTTCTGTTGCTGTTTGCTTTCTACCTGCATATTTGTTTTGGGAAGGTCAGATTTGAATAATTCTGTGCAGTCATGCTTTGTGCGTGTTTTGCCCAACACTGATTTAAAAAAGCGCAAACTCCATCTCACAACATCCAACTGTTAAAACACCCTTAACAGCACATACTTTAGGGAAGTGTAGTCTCTCTCCTAAACCTTAAAGGGATAGTTCACTCAAAAAGTAACATTCTGTTAATATTTACACACCCTCATGTTGTTCTAAAACTGTATGCCATTATTTGTGAATTTTTAAAGCTCAACTAGAGTTCATAGTGACAAGGAGCTGTCAAACATCAAAAACCTTGAAAGTAGCACATGTGACTTGCACTTGTTGTTTCCAAAGTTATACTGGATTTTTTCGAGGAACAGATGAACATTTAAGTCATTATTATCTGATCATTTTGGATGGACAATATATGTTTTATTAATGGCAGAACATTCATTTTTGAGTTAAACTTTCTCATAAAAAGTGCTGAGAGAGTTTTTCCTGAGCCAGAGATCCACACAGGAAAGAACATGGTGAGTTTAAGCTTTTATGATGAACAGTTTTAATATAATTCAGCATTACAGCTTGGTTCATTGCTCCGTCTAGAACATTGAGCACAAGTTTTACAAGTGTGATTTCATTTTTAATGCTTACATCTGCCATTATCTGGTTCTTTTCCTCATTTTCATGGGCTTAGAAAGTGTAAAGTATTTTGACTTGACTTTTATTTTTAATGAATGTGCACTGATGTTTGTGGAAGAATCTTGTAGTATAGTTCTATCTATCTATCTATCTATCTATCTATCTATCTATCTATCTATCTATCTATCTATCTATCTATCTATCTATCTATCTACTATCTATCTATCTATCTATCTATCTATCTATCTATCTATCTATCTATCTATCTATCTATCTATCTATCTATCTATCTATCTATCTATCTATCTATCTATCGGACACTGATTACAATCATTGTGGACTCACCTTTTATTATTACTCTGTTGAATCTCCTTTGTCAGCATCATCGTGAATGCAAACTAAAGAACTAAGAGGATCTTACAGACGTGTCACATTTAACCTGTATTCAAGTTCCCTCTTGACATGCTTTACAAATAGCAAGTCAAGTCTTAACACACAGCATCTGTTTAGATAATTACCGTAATTATGAGTTGTAGGAAAATTAGTTTATTTAAATGTAAACCAGTTGTGCTTCTGTCAGAGATTAAATATGACACACGTGTATTTAATTAATGTGCACATAGACAAAAAGTGTTTCTTAAAATTCTAGGTTAAATTTGGGCATTCTGTCGACTACAGCATAGTAAGAAAAATGAAACGCAGTAATGCACTTCAATGGAAGTGGATGAGAATAGTATGTATAGTATACATATTAAATTTTTTTTTTTTATGCTCTCGCATTGTTTTGAAAATATAACAATAAAATGCAATGTAACATGTTAAGACTGATGTCATAGAAGGGATGTTATAACTCTCCATACACAGTTTTTACTGTACTGAGCTTTTACAGTTATGTTGATAACGCATAACCAGACATTCATCCACTTAGAAAAGTAATTCTAGCTGACAAGGATTTGGATGACTTTATTTATTTTTGTGCAGTCTTATGTTTTCAAACCCTCAGGTTTAAAATGCATGCTTACCTGCATGGTTTCCATTGTAAGTGCAGTAATGTATATTTTGAAGGATGAGTCAGAATTATTTTTAGTGGTAATCATCTGTGGGCTTTTTGTGACATCAAAATATCATAATTTGTACCACCTCTAAACACATTTACGGGAGTAAAATGGGTTGGGAACACCATTTATCATTACAAAAATCAAATGTTTATCTGCATGACAGTAAAAAATATTAATATTTTTCCAGTGTAATGTGTCGTATAGGAGTATTTGGCTCAAGACTCAGGGCCCAATCTTACACCCGGCGCAATGCAGCGCCAAGCACGACGCAAGTATTTTTTGCTAGTTTCAGCCCGACGCAGTTATCATTTTCACGTCATGCGCCACGTTGTTTAAATAGCAAATGCATTTGCGCCCATTTGTGCGCCCATGGGCGTGCTGGTCTGAAAGCGAGGTGTGTTCTGCCGCGTTGCTATTTTGAAGCAACTGAAATAGACTGCGCCATTGACCAACTGAAACCTGGTCTATAGTCAATGGCGCAATATTATTTTTTTTGTTATTTAAAGAGCGCGTTAATAATGTGCGCCTATAGGCGGGTCCACAACGCATTCTGCTTATTAAACACACAGGGATGCACAGCAGCACACAAACATGCCAAATATTACAATTAAAAGGATTACAATGTAAAAGATTATTATTGTGTACATAAAGATATGGTGGAATCTGGCTTGTCCCGTAGATGGTCTGCTTGTGCACTTTTACCTCGCACACGAGCAGATCCGTTTGCACTCTGGAGACGGCTTCGGTCTTTCCACTATCAAATTCCGTCATGTAAATAGCGAATCTGCCATGGCACGAGCGCAACTGGCATTTAAAGGGAACGGGAGATGAGACTCTGATTGGTTTAACGCACGTAAATCCCAAATCACACCCATTACTCATTAAGAGAATAGGGACAATCCTTTTAGACCATTTTTCATGTTGTTAAACTAGCAAAAGTGGATTCGGACACGCCCAAAGTGAACTTGCGCCGTGCACTTTAGACCATGCGCTTACTGTAGATCGTTAAAATAGGGCCCTCAATGTGTTAATGGAATTATTCACTGTTCTGGACTGATCTTATTTCAGCTGATTCCCTGTGATCACAGTATTACCACAGAATCCCATGCTGAATTCAGTGGTCATCGTCTTGGTCACTGTTCTCAACATCTCTTCCACCTACACCTTTCCCCTCTCACATATCTCTCAACACCTACTATTTTTCACCTGACGTCCTTCACTTCAGACTTTCAAGTCTTGTTCAGTCTTATCCTCATTGATTCGAGTCATTCTGGTCAATAAAGTGCACTTCAAACTGCCCACAGCTCAAACGACAAAGAATAATTTCCTTCTAGACATTTTTATTAAATCACCATAATAATTAATGATCCACATATGCATCAAAGAAGAATCCAAACAGAGCAGATGTTCTGCTGAGTGTCAGATGCTAATGGAGTGTGGTTAACCACCATCAAAACGATTCGATCTAATGGTGCTTTAGTCTAAAGCTCAGTCGGATATTAATGCTGTCTTGATTTAACTGAGTGGGTTGTGGCGTCCTCCCTCTGCTGTGTCAGTCCATTGTGTTTTCAGTTGTTGTTATGATGGTATCATTTGTATTTTCACGTCAAGCCGTAGCTGGTATTTAGTCTGAGATACAATCTTTATGCTAACCATCTGCTGTTTTACGCACAGTGACATTTATGAGCCAGCACTGCCTCTCTTTGTTTAATACAGCTGGATTTTTATATTTCTCATTGTTACCTTATGGTTGACAGATATTTTTATACAGAATGTGCTATAGTTACACTGTATTTGGGGTTTTTCATTCACAAAACCTGTCTGAAGGGCTGAGTCTACTCCAAAATACATTACAATATTGAAATGAAACAGCTTGCAATTTCACATTGCCATGAATACACTGTAAAAAGTGCATATTTTTACCTAGTTATTCTTAATTATAATTGACCCAAAATTATTGTTTTCTTGTATTCTTGGTTGTACCTTTAAAGTCAGCATGAAATTGCAGCCTATTTTATTTCACTAATGTGAAACATTGTGAAGTGAAGCAGTATAATCGACATGAAAACGTAGGGTGAGACTTGATTTTATCCATCGGAAACTGATTGGATGATAAAAAGTGGTCTTTATTATCCAGGTGGTTGAATAGAAAGGCTTGTAAAATAAGGCTTGTTGATATCTGAGAGCTAAAATGGAAAGTGTTTGAGAGACCGACACAAATGGTTTTGGAAAATGTTTGCTTTTATATTACTTGCAGTAAGATCAGGAACATGTTTTATGTAAGAAAATAGTGTAAATGTTGATTTCACATGTAATGCATTACAATTTACAACACATGATTACACAATATAACCACTGAAAATGAATAGTGTTAATAGTGTGTTTTAATTCAACACTTATGTAAGGTATATGTAAGGGATAATCCACGGGGAGGAGCATTCAAATGGTAGGAATGCGTAAGATTACATTTATTTTGAGTGAATGAATTATAGCATTTATTTTAATTAATTGTCGAGAGAGAGAGAGAGAGAGAGAGAGAGAGAGATGCATGTGTCAATTACCTGCGTATGTTCAGCGTCTCTCTCGTGCCCCTATAATGTTATTTTAAAGTTTCCTAATTTTGTTTTGGAGGTCTCCTACAACAAGTTTACATGCATCAGTTCAAAAAACACTTACAATTTTTCATAATATACATTGCACATCACCACATTTTTCAGTGATTCTCAAACGACTCGTCCAAGGATTCATTCATTCATTCATTCTCTCTAAACCCCACCTTTCCGAGAGCCTACTCTGCTCTGATTGGCCAAAGCCTGTTGTGATTGGTCTAACGTTTACAGTGCGTGTCGGAAACGTAACTGAATTTCAGCTCCGGAGGCTTCCTAAAGCTCAGCACAGTAACGATTGCGTCGATTTTACCATATCAATCCGAGCACGAGTCCGGTGATGAAACATTACAGAACTAGTCATTCAACCCGAACCTCCATCGCAAGGACGGCTTGAGCAGGACGTATTTCAGTGATACTTTACTCAGTTTGAGGAACATTATGAGATGTTAGCCGAGCACTAATGTGAATGACTGATGTAACATTGAAGTTTGTAAAACAAATCTTGCTCAATCCTTCATCATTACTCAAAGTAGTAAGAACAACTAACAATCGGCATTAATGAGCAGAAAACAGCGTCTTCTCGACATGTACACAACACAAACCAGCTAAAGTGTTTGAGGGCGGGTCAAAGTAGACGCTGGCAGCCAATGAAGACCATGGGCGGGCATTATGCAAATGTGTTACGCGTTGCGTATGCAGGATCACTGAAGTGAGACTGGAATTCCTGACGACTCGTTTAGGTGGTTCTGAGTCGATTCCTTCTTTTAGGAGACAGTAACTTTATTTATCGTGCACTTTCTACTTTACAACTTTGCCGTTCACAGACAGCTATATTACATATTGCATGAAAGGTTATATTCAAAAAAGCATAATGGGGCACTTTAACAATAAAGCTGTGAGTTTATTGCACGGTTTTACTGCACACCTTCCAGACAATCAGATTCGAGTATTCAGACAGACCATGGTATAAACATATTTAAGTATTGTTTATTGAGAATATAATATTTTAATGAAGGCATTATTAATACTACCTTTTCCCTCCGGTTTACATACTATGTAAGTCTGAGCCTCTCTCTCTCCCAGTCTCAAACACATCATTTATACGCTAGAGACAACCTCTCCTCCAAGTCCGCCTCTTTCAACTTCTTATCTCTTTTTTCTCTTTTTTTCTCTCCCTCCTGTCCTTTATGTCTCTCCACTCATCCCAGACTGTGCAGCAGTCCATTGCATTGGTTTTATTCTTCATGTGTGTGTGTGGCTGCATAGAGCTGAGACTCTGATACAGAGATCAACAGCAGTTGTTTAATCCCCTCCCTTCCTCCTCCTCCTCCTCCTCCTCCTCCTCTTCCTCTCCACTGCCTTATATTCATGAGAGGGAGAGAGCGGCCCCCTGCAGTGCTGCCATACGCGCTCCTCTCTGTACACCTGACCAGAACTGGTGACACAAGCCCACAACCACACAGAGAGAGAGAGAGAGAGAGAGAGAGAGAGAGAGAGGATGAGGGACGTGCTACAGCTGTCTCTGTGACACACTCGGCGTCTGCTGCTGCTGCCTCTACAAACTGCCTCTGCGTCCGCGCTGTCCTGATACAAACTCGTTCATGTCGTTTTGCCTGGTCGACTTTTTTGACATGGAATCCCCCACCAAAGAGATTGAGGATTTCGAGAACAACTCTCTGAAGTACCTACAGGCAGATCAGATTGAGAAGATCTGGCTCAGACTGCGAGGACTGTGAGTAGAGTTTCATACTTTTATTTCTCTGCATGAGTGAGCAACATGTTTATGAATCTGAATTTGACTAAAACACATAAAAAAAAGAGCAAAATAATAATAGGAATATTTGATAGGAATATTAAATATAAAAGTGCATAAATAATATTGTAATAATAAAATGTGTTTATTGTGAGGTCATTGTGAGGACATTAATTAAATAAAATAAGAACATAATACATTGCAAAGAGTAAAAGAATATGAAGAATAAAATAATTTATTATAAAAAAATTACACAATAATAATGGTAATATTTTATTGTAATATGAAGTATGCAAGTACATTAATTAAAATGTATATATAAATATTTTTTTCGATGTGAGGTTAACAGTCATAATTAAATATCATTTTAATTCATAAAAGATGCTAATAAATAATTTAATCAAAACTAAGATAAACAATAAAAAATATTATTTTGTGCATTAAGTAAATGAATTATACAGAACAAATTATTATGAATAATAAAATTATTTATTATTTAAAATTATTGTGAGTTAAACTTATTTTATGAACTTTTTATGGTACTTTTGATGTTTTCAATGTGTGATTTGCAGTAGATTTTGCATCTAATGTGATGCCGGCATATTTGTGAAAAGGTCAGGGTTAACGGGTCACGTTCAACACAAACATCCTCTTCATGTGTGGCTCGGTTCCCAGACACAAAACCAGCCTCATCTTCCATTAAAAGTGTTTCAACATTTCGAGTGCATTTGTTTGAAAACTAGACTTCAAATGGATCTAGCATATTAAAACTAAATATTTGCAAAGCTCACATATTTGTGGAGGAATTACAGAAGGGAAATGTAATGTTTGAATTTCCTACTGAATCTAGATCATGTAAATAAATGCACCAAAATGGATTATACAGAAACATTTAAAAGTTGCATTTTTTGTTTTGCATGTTTTATTTCATTGATGTCATGTGATCCGGAGGTGAAGTTCAGGTGCTAATGTTGCAGAAAAAGATGCATGCGTGCTCACGAGAGTCTCACGACTAAGTGCCATGAAAGCACAACATGAAATATTTGCATGTGCAATTTATATATCGTTGTCTCATTTATTGCCAGTAAAAAAAAATAGCTTATTCTGAATTTATTTGGAGCTTAATGACCGTGTATGTTATCACAGGGGGATTTTATTGTTTGCCGTTGAAGGGATTGATCTAATCCCTCACTGTGTCATTCCACATTAAGCCGCTGAATGCTAATCCCGGTTATAAACAGCAAAATATCTTCCAGGATTCGTTTTAGATTTATGACAACTGCGTTCACCGTGATGGGGGAGTTGCTGTCAGCCCGGGGTCTCTGAACCCAGATGGGGAAACCAGACAGCAGTTATTTGTCCTGAAACAAAGGCCATCAATATTGTAACAACGACACTGGTCAAGATCTGGGCTTTGTTCGGGGTGGAATTGAACCGAAGGAAAGCAAAGTCGTTCTGTTTCCAGCTTTATTTCCCTTTTAACCCCGTTTTATTGTGCGTATTAAGAATTTAATTGTGCCCTTGGCGGCTCCAAGGGAAATGAGACCCATATCGACACCATTAGACACACACACACCTATAAAAGTTTAAGGCTGTAATAAAGGCAGGCGCTCTTCGCGGTAAGAGCAAAGAGAGAGGGGTTTCGATGATGATGATGATGAATGAAGAATGTAAGATGAAAGACAGGAAGCTGAGGGTAAAGGTTAAAGGTCGCTGCACATTCAAATCCATTCAGAACACTCATCTCTTCACCGATCACATGAATAGCAGCAATTGAACTGAAGGTGATGTCATCAGTTTCTAGGTTGACCAATCAGAGCGTCTGTCTTCGTATGACTTGAGAGCAGCTGCAGTTGAGATATTTTACCAAAAGCTGCTTTAAAAGAAGTGGCATTTCCTCTCTACGTGCAAGACAGAGCGAGCATTCATGAAGTAACTGGATTTAGATGACCAAATGTTCAGATGTCCGTCATAGAAGGGTCATTGTTTTCATTTTTTACAGAAACGTCATGGATGCCTTAATGAAACAAGCATTTGAATGCATTGATGTTAACGTAGATTTTTTTATTTTTTTTATCTGAACTCATGACCATTGTAGAATTTATATATATCATCAACAAATATATATTAAAAAAAAATATATATATATATATATATATATATACATATATATATTTTTTTTTTTTTTTTTTACAGATTGTTAACTCTGATTACCAGTATGTGAAATTAAACATGGGAGACTGTGACTAGGGGTCACACTTATCACTGCAGTGAATATGTCAGGGTGGGATTATTTTTTAAATTGAATTTTTATATAGACACATGCATTAAAATAAGCTATTGAACTTTTCACTTATTATTACCCTGGAAAAAGTTAGTTTACTGATTGTTTTTCATGAAGTTGGACAGGGGAACTGTTTATTGACACTGATTTGAGATGATATAGTCTAATGTCTTTGAAATATGAAATGCTGTGCAATGTAAAAAAGCCATCTACTACCTATTTAAAACATGTTGTTTAATGGATCTTCAGTACAAATTAAATAGTGAAACAATTATGAAACCCAAAACAATTAACGAAATAACAGCAAAGTAACACAAGAATATTAAACTATTGTTTTGGCCCAAAAATATTGGAATTAAACAATTCTAAAAAAGGACAACATATAAAATAACAAATGAAAACTTGACCTGACATTTATGAAGTGTGGTTTTATTGTGTTTATTACATTGTTGCCATAGTGGTGAACAAGTACTGTCATTTTAGTTTGATGGATTAAATTCACCAAAGAAATTATCCTGTTTTAAAGGGATACTCCACTTTTTTTGGAAATAGGCTCATTTTACAACTCCCCCAGAGTTAAACAGTTGAGTCTTACCGTTTTCGAGTCCATTCAGCCGAACTCCGGGTCTGGCGGTACCACTTTTAGCATAGCTTAGCATAGATCATTGAATCGGACAGGACCATTAGCATCTCTCTCAAAAAAATGACCAAAGAGTTTCAATGTTTTTCCTATTTAAATCTTGACTCTTCTGTAGTTACATCGTGTACAAGACAGACGGAAAATGTAAAGTTGCGATTTTCTAGGCTGATATGGCTAGGAATTATACTCTCATTCCTGCGTAATAATCAAGAAACTTTGCTGCCGTACCATGAGTCCAGCAGGCGTAATGATATGACGCAGCGCCTGAAAATAGTCCCCAGCTCCGTAACTTCCAACATGACCGGGACTAAGTTTGTCTAACCTATTAGACCTATTTTCAGGCGCTGCGTCATATCATTACGCCTGCTGGACTCATGGTACGGCAGCAAAGTTTCTTGATTATTACGCAGGAATGAGAGTTCATATCAGCCTAGAAAATCGCAACTTTACATTTTCCGTCGGTCTTAGTACACGATGTAACTACAGAAGAGTCAAGTTTTAAATAGGAAAAATATCGAAACTCTTTGGTAATTTTTTTGAGAGAGATGCTAATGGTCCTGTCCGATTCAATGATCTATGCTAAGCTATGCTAAAAGTGGTACCGCCAGACCCGGAGATCGGCTGAATGGATTCGAAAACGGTAAGACTCAACTGTTTAACTCTGGGGGAGTTGTAAAATGAGCCTATTTCCAAAAAAAAGTGGAGTATCCCTTTAAGAGAAAATACATGTGTATTTGGACTTTTGACCCAAAACCTTATAGTTGCTGAGAAATACCCATGTGTGACAACTAGCCTGAAGGCTTTATGTACTGAATTGAATTTGCATTTACCCGAACTGAAATGTCAATTTTTTTTGTTTGTTTCAGGCGAAAATATAAGAAGACGTCACAGAGGTAAGATATCCACTCTGACTGGTGTGAATACGACAGATCTCATCATCTCAACGTGAATCATGAGCTGGGAAAACGAGCGAATAAAACTGTTTACAAACTATTTGTATAAACTGATGGGGTTTTTTTCTGCTTGAAATTGGCTGTAATCAGAAACCAGGTGTGTATGATTCTGTTTCAGGTCAGCAGATCCACATCTGTTGTACGCAAGTATGGTCACAGTTTTCTGATGTGTTTTGTGCTAAAAACAGAGACCAACAGCAGAACAGGGTTTTGGCATTGTGTTTAATTACTGGTTGTCAGTAAGAAATAAACAGCAGTTTTCGTTCATTACCACTAGTGAATGGAGTGCAGTTGTGCATTAGCATAAGAGAACAAAAAATTACTGTGGCAGAACCATGATGGTACGGTGAAGGTATTAGATAATAATACTATGGTACCATACCAAACCATTTTCATAGTATTTCATAGTACTCATCAGAGTAACATGACATTTCTGTGTGTACTACCATAGTACTATGCGTGTGTACGGATATAACTCTCGTATATATCAGTGTAGGTGTGTTTATATTTCAATGTGTATGTGAGGAAAACACTCAAACACAATGCAAATCTACACACGTCCTTTGACATCAACCAGAGACTAAACAAAATGAGCCCTAACCAGTCAGTAATGACTTTGATCTAGACAGTGTGTTCTCTCTCTCTCTCTCTTACACACACACACACACACACACACACACACACACACACACACACACACACACACACACACACACACACACACACACACACACACACACACACACACACACACACACACACACACAGAGAGAGAGAGACATAAACAGCCAGCAGCAGATGCCTGTACTGCCCTTCTCACTGTATGTGTGTGTGTGTGTGTGTGTGTGTGTGTGTGTGTGTGTGTGTGTGTGTGTGTGTGTGTGTGTGTGTGTGTGTGTGTGTGTGTGTGTGTGTGTGTGCATGAGAATGTCTGTGTTTGTCAGGCTTTGATGGTTTGGAAGGGCAGTGATGGAGATGTCAATAATTGTGTGTGTGTGCAGGGCTGGAAGGAAGTACATGTGTGTGTCTGTGTGTGTGTGTGTGTGCTTGAATAGGGCTTGAGGGATATATGCTTTACGAGTCCTTAAAGGTGAAAGGTCACAAGCCGTTCAGACATCAGATCACATTTTTGTCTCTCTTGGTAATGATTTTTGTTTCACCAAACCCAGTTTATGAACTTATTTTGTGCGCAGTTTCAGACTTAAACAGCACAACCACAGACACTTACTAGCAACTAGATGATCATGAGCAGAATGTCTGTAAAATAATCAACACTTACTTTTTTAGATGGACAAAAATGTTACATTTTCTGATGTTTTTCTGACTTTTTTTTTATACAAATGTTGGTAGAAACTGACAAGCAATTATTTATAATTTTTAATATATTATTATATTATTAGTGAAATATATTTGCTTAAATAATGTATTATATATTAAGTAATATTATTTCTTTAAATATTTATTTTGATTTATTTAATTATTATTAAAAACAAACTTTTTCGTTGCTTTATATGTCCTTCAAACAATCTTGTCCTAGATAAATCGGCAACTGTTGGCCATAATAAGCTCCGGCGTGGACTGAACATTATATTGGCTATGCAAAACAGTTTTGTGCCCATAAGGTTGAGTGAGAATATTTGATAAGAATCAGCTTAAATCAGCATTGTCGTAATTTTTTTCTTGTGCGTGTGTGTGTGTGTATACAAGGAAAAGTGACGTTTTCTCAGGCGAAATACAGCACTGGTGGGGCTGTTCGTGGCAGCTGTTTAATTTGATGTAATTATCACCATCACTCCATTCCTTCACAGGATTTATGTCTCCTGATGATCTCTGTTAAGTCACGAGGGATTCTTGCATGTTCAAATGCATCTCTCTCCCACACTGGAATAGATTTCCCGTAAAATGTATATTTTTGCCATCATTTATTCATCCTCATATGTTTTTCATTTCTTTTCTGAAGAAGACAAAATGTGGAAGTCTAAGCAACTTTTTTTTTAATATATAACAAAAATGGATGTCTGCACACCACTAAGCTCCAAAAGGGAGCTAAAAGCACAATAAAAGTAGTTGACACGACTCATGAATATATTGACGTAAAATAGAAAATAATGTACTAAAGTTTACATTTTTATGTAAAGTATGTTAATTGACAATACGTCAAATCAATACAGGGTTCAGGCAACATTATTGACATTGAATGCTGAAGTGTGTTGCCATATGCAAGTATGTGTAACATATTTTATAGCTTCAAGAGAAACTAAATTCTAGGTCAAATTCAATTGGGTCACACTGCACAGGGTTTGTGGTTTCTGTCGTGTTGGCCGATCTGTAACACACTAACATTGTGGTTTAGGCTCAGAACTAAATGAGTCAGGCTTCGTGACTAAAGGACTGTGAGCTAGTTCGGCATGCAAATTTGAGCCACTCCAATATTTCTAAAATAAACAACTAAAGATATTCTTATAAAAAGACAATCTGATGATATTACTCATTCATTTGGCTATTATTAGTTATATTTCACACTGTTTTAATGTATTATATGCCTGAAAATGACACTCGGCTGGTCATTCCCTTATAAAACTCTTAGCATTAGTCATTTCTCTGACAAAGATTCTGTCTGAAGAGAACATGCAGCATCTTTTTTTAGTAGGAAGATGTTCTTTAGATTTTAAAGGTGGCCGGTGAGGTTTAGCTCACTATTGCTGTGTTGAACTTCTCAGATGTAGTTGAAGAGATGTTAAGTGTTTGGTCAGTGCACAGTGCTTTTGATGGGGCCGGAAGGTTTTTGAAGATAAAATCTTAGATCTGTTTTCAACTTAGATTATAATCAGAATTCAGAAATGTTTCTTGAGCACCAAATCCTCATATTATAATGATTTCTGAAGGATCATGTGACATTGAAGACTGGATTAATGATGCTGAAAATTCAGCTTTGCCATGCAGGAATAAATTACATTTTATAATATATTTAAATAGAAAGCAGTTATTTTAAATAATGATAATACTATTTATAATAATACATGTTTATTAACTATATTAATTAGAATAAGAAATATTTATTATAAATAATAAAATATTTATCAGCAATAATATTTCACAGTATTACTGTTTTTGTTTTATTTTGATCATATTTTGTTGTATTTTGAATTAATGTGTCCTTTGTGCAGCATAAGAGCATAAGAAACGTAAAAAATCTTACCAACCCCAAAATTTTAAACTGTGATGAATGCATGCACACACACACACACACACACACACACACACACACACACACACACACACACACACACACACACACACACACACACACACACACACACACACACACATATATATATATATATATATACTATATATATACATATACATATACATATACATAAATATGCAAATGTTTGTATTTAATTGTTTATTTAGTTATTTACCTGGCACTGTTTTTCTGTATTTATTGTATTTTATGTGAATTGTGATTTTTATGTTTTCTTTTGTTAACTTTATTTTGTGTTCCTTAATTAGCTGCCCGTCCTGGCCAGGACACTCTTGTAAAAGAGATTTTTAATCTTCGTAGAGATCATTTTATTTCATAGAGTTTTTTATATGGCCAAAGTCAGCAATATAGTGAGTATTTGGCTAAAGGTTTCTCTTGGCTGGTTTGTACTGCCACCAGCATTTTGTCCACTGTTTGCATCTTGACCCAAACTGATATCAGAGCCACTGAGTCCAGGGAGAGTATAACGGCCATCAGTGTGGCCTTTTATGATGATCTAATTAGGACTGGCTTCCCAGTCAGAGACAGCACAGCCATTACAGGCTCCTGCAGCCCGACGGCACTTCAATCTGTTTCTCACACATGGCGTAATAAACACTAGGGCATTCAAACCCACCCGAGCATTGTGCAGATGGGGTTTATTTACACGTTATCATGACGTTCTTTTTTTACTCTTTTTTTTTTGTGGCATGGAAACTAGCTTTGATGTGGTTTGAACCCAACAGTCTGTCCGCATTCAGCTCTTTCGTCGTGTCGCTCTGATAGACTACATGTGAAGCCGATTAACGATGCCAAGTTGGAATGAACCGGAGATAAATATTTAGAAACCACTGACAGACGAAAATTCTCTTTCGCATTGGAGCGTTTAGACTTTTTTACACAATAACATCTCAGAAGATTAAGTCAGTCAGCGATCCAGTGCTGTGTTTTGGCAGTTGTGAGTTTCTTGCACTAGCTAAATGCATTCGGCTCCTGAGGTCTTGTCTCGTCATGCCTCCACTGACTGATTTCAGCTTGTTAATTGATCGCTTCACAGTCATTGAATCGCAGCCCCCACACCTGATAATTAACAAGATAATTACTCCAGTCAAAAACTGACATATTTAACAAGCGATTTCACCTTACAACACCAAAGCCCTCCCACGGGAGCCGCCGTCACTGGTGTGTTTTCTCAATTGAATACAAAACAGGGAGACAAAATGGATGCTTTTGTCATTTGCCATCTTTCTTTATGTGCTTTCCGCATAGGCCATATGTAGGCTTTCCTGAGTATATAATTCCATACTCCTGAAGAGTCCCGCGCCCAAAGGGGTTTGCGGGGATTAAATGTGCCGTACTGTTGAAGAGTGAAGTGCTGATTGTGGGTACGCTTTGCTCTGATCTGTCCTTCAATTTGCCGGCAGTGAGATGGAGAGCAGAAATGAGTCTGGGTTTATCTCCCATAGCAGGGAGCAATCCCTTCCGGACCAACGACGACCCCTCTTTCCCTGCTGTTCCCCCACAAAAAAATGGGATACAGTTGCTGACTAACATTCATCTGTGTTGATTTCCATGCATACCACAATGGGTTTATGGGTGTGTTTATAAATCTTTACCACTGATTTATAATAGTGAAAATTTTATTTTAATTTTATATTTTGGTCTGTTGCCAAAAACACCTTCTGTAAAAACCTCCAACCCTAATAAACATGTTGAAACTGGCTTTATCCAATGTTCAGATTTCTGTTCTGGAAATGTATGCTAATTAGTGCAGATTTGATTTGATAATGCCTCATTTACACATGACATTCCAGAAAATGTGTAATACAAAACAGTTTTTTTTAATGTATACTGTGATTAATCAACTGGTTAAGTATGGTGATTTATTCGTTTTTACCCTGTTCACCTGTGGTGTCTTGATTTAAAATAAAAACCTTTCCATGAAATCCACTGTCCTTACTCTCCAAGCCACTCTTCCAGCTACCAGCTTGGTTTCTTTTGTAATTTTGTCTGGCTCAACTAGACAGTGGGTTGAGTTAGTTAAAATATTATTTGCCAACAAGATGAGCTAATTGCACCCAGTGTCAAAAGACACTCTGTGAAAGTTTTTTATGTCAGCCTTACTGTTATCTATAAGCTATAGTGTACTCCAAAATGACAAAATTTGCATTTAGAAGATATAAGCATTCAAAACATACAGGGCCCTATTTTAAGGATCTGAAACGCAAGTGTCAAGCGCAAAGCGCAAGTAACTTTGTGGGCGGGTCTCGGCGCTGTTGCTATTTTCCCGGCGGGATAAATGACTCTTGCGCCCGGCGCAAATCTAAAATGGGTTGGTCTGAAGTAGCTTCATTATTCATAGGTGTGGTTTGGGCGTAACGTGAAATAAACCAATCAGAGCGTCATCTCACATTCCCTTTAAGAGCAGACGCGCTTTTTCCATAGCGGATTGCTATTGTAACGGCGGATTTGCCAGGCGCGCGCCAGGAGCGGTTCACAGCCAAGGAGAGCAACGCTCTCGTCACGGCCGTAAAAGAGAGAAGTTACATTGAAATGGAGACACCCACCCAAATTAACTTCGGTTAAACAGGCGTATGATAATTTGGGTAAATGTGTAAGCTAGATGTATGCTTTTATAATAAATTGTCTATCTATCTATCTATCTATCTATCTATCTATCTATCTATCTATCTATCTATCTATCTATCTATCTATCTATCTATCTATCTATCTATCTATCAATCGTAATAATGTATGATTTGCAAAAATGAAAACTGCTGCTTCTGTGTAGATGAGAGAATCAAAGTGTATGCGCGTTGTGCACACGCTACATTGATTATGGCCAAGCATGCGCCCTTAAAATAGCATATGAATAACATGCGCAATGCGCCACTGACTTTAAACTATTTTTTCCTGGTTAGTGGCGCAATTGTTTTCTAAACCTGCAAAATAGCATGAAGGAACGTTTGCTCCGGAACACGCCTCCTCTTTGCGCTGAACCGCCCCCGGGAGCGCAAGTGTATTTCCTAACTTACCGACGTGCTTCTGCGGAGGGAAAAGTCAGCTTTGGGCTGGTGCAAAATAGGAATGATACATGCGTCGGTGTACAAATTATGTGTCTCTTATACCCCTTTTCCACCAAAAAATAACTGGTTCGGAACTGGTGCTGGTTCGAAGTTGGTTCAACTTGCGAACCTTCTCAGAACCTGTTTGTTTTTCCACTGACTAGAGAGCCCAGCGAACAACGTCGTTACGTCACTGTGTACGTTGCCATACGTCTTAGCTTTCCCAGAAACGCTTGCGCCAACATAACAATTACAATGTTGGACTACATCGTCTTTCTGCAAATGTTTCTCCTGGCTTTGCGATCCTATACTGGGGTCAGAAGAAGACGTTTAGAACACATTTGTGCTGCATGTCTGGATTACTATAGACGGAGGTTACGTTCGAGAAGAAGTTCGACAATAACCCCGCCCCCATCCCCCGACGTAAGCATGACGTGGTAAAAGAACGATTCTAGTCCAGCAAAGAGTTGGTGCCGCTTTGGAACCAATTTTCCTGTCCGAGAACCGGTTCTTTGGCTGTCGAAACACAAAGAACTGGTTCGCGAGTAGGCACCGGCTCCGAACCGGCACCAGCACTGCCTTGGTGGAAAAGGGGTATTACTTCCACCATCAATGATTTTGATGACATCACTCTGCACTTAAGCTTTTGATCAGATTTTCTGTCCAATCAAATGCTTTCTAGAATCTAAAGCAACCCGCCCCCAAATAGATGCTAAAGCTGCAGCTAAAATCGGTTAACTTGTTCACATTTACTATTTTCTACATTGTGGATGGCACATAGTGCACTCTATAGGGGATAGGGAAAGATTCAGACATTATAAATATGCTTACCATTGGGGTGAATGGAGTCTGGTTTCACGTTAGTGTCACGTGAACCGCCGCAGCGCTCACAGTCTGCTCCGGCACAGAGCGGATCAAATGTGCGAGTCGGCGCAGACCTCAAAATCTACCGGACTCATTTGAATTCTGCACAGAATGCTATATTTTAAAGTGATATGGAGGAGATTAGGAGGAAACTGTGGCTTTACCAAGCTCAACGGCTCTGGCCGAGCTGTGATATAAACTAAACGCCATTGGCTGTTTGAAAAAAGGGGAGGAGCTGTTCGATATGCCCCGCCCTGTCTTCCTGTTTCAGTGGAAAATACGTCAACACATTGAATAATGCGGTGCATTTCAAGGCACTTCAATGGGCCTTTAAGAAATTGTTTTTTGTATTGTAAAGTTCAATAGGTAAAGTGCTACAGAACCTATCATAATTTAGTTATGCCAGTCTTCTTTATTCCCTCAAGTTTAAGTTTCTGCTTCAGCTAGTTTGGATGACTTGCAGAAAAATAGCTTGCCTGGATGGAGGCCGTAGAACTGTGAAAGGAAGTCGTGACCTTGGGACTTGAGCTGTGTTTATCAAAAAGATTTATAGATGTGTTCGAAGTAATGGCACAAAGAAAATCAGCAGTTTGCACCTCAGGCAAGCTGAACCCCAGAAGCCTCCCTGCAACATTTGCACTCTTTAGTACACTGCTCCTGGTCGTTGTTTTTTGCATGAGGGATGTACAGTGACCTCTGACCTCGCTCTACATTCCCATGCAGATATCTGCAGGGCATACTGATTAAACGACTGCAACTCCAACTGCAAAAATACAGTTGAGGGGATAAACACTCTTTTCTCCTGGAGCAGACCGATCTGGCTTCGGCCCAAGCTCTCACAGCTCTTCAGCTGCATAAAATCAGCACAGCTGTGATGACTTTGGCCACAGATGACCTGTCGTGCACAACGGGGCTCCACGAGGGCCTGGGTCGTGGGAGCAGAATGAGGCTGATGTTTCGAAACGGTTATTTACTATCAGCTTTAATCTATAATCTCTCCGGAATTACTTTTAGTTCATATTTAGTTCATTTAAAGGTGAAGTGGGTAATTTTTTGTGTCACTAAACAGAATGAAGAAATAATGCAATGTTTCCTCTTGAGGAATTAAGAGGTCAGGGAATCCTCAAACTCTGTTCAGAATTGAGCTAGTTTAGAACCATTTTACTAATGTTTTTGCAGGCCTCGAGAGTATCTCTCTATCTGTCACAGAGGAAAACGACATCTTTATTATTTGTCTTTTGGCAGAGACCTTTAGTTGGAAATGCCACTCAGCTATTAGGAAATCTGAGGTGTTTAACGCTGATGTTGGGAGAGATTTGCTTTAAAGCTGATATTTTCTGCCGGTTGATGAGACACAAAACACAGTGGATTTGTTAGGCTTTGCTGCTGCCGACTATGAATACACATGCAGGTATGAAGTATAATCTTTTCTATCTTATATGTAATCCTTCATGTGCCTTAGAAGAGCATACATTGTAAGTATTGGTGCTTCCTGAAGGGTAGGGATATAAAACCATAAACATTATACCTGAAATTATCTCAAATCATGTGGCTTATTGAGAATTGGTGTGATATTCATTTTGAAAGTTATTAGACTTTTTGTTTATATATATAAAAAAAAAAGGTAGAAAAATCCCATAGACTAAAGATTTGCTCTTTATTCGCCACTGAATGTATCTAGAAATACAACAATTTAAATGTAGATAAATGCACTTTGTTTTACTGCAATGGATTTTTAAAACAATTTTCTGCAGTGTTGCTTCAAAAAAAAAAAATATATAGCTATTTTAACTGAAAATAGATTAAAATATTTTCATATTAGGATTTTTTTGCAGTGTGGCACCAGGCACATTTTGTACAAAAATCTAATTAAAATAATTATGCATCACTCCCTGTCGTTCATTCCCCTGAGGAATGTAATGTCAATAATCAGGCGATACACAGGGATGTTTATCCAGAATGCAGATGCTTTGTACCTGCTAAAGCTCTGGTGAAATGTCATGTCTGGTATTAGTGAATAAATCTCCTCCTTCCGTCAGCCGACAATTTTTATCCCATGTTTTTGTGTTTTCCGTGCCACTTAATCTGCAAAGTGAAATATCATCTTGCTGACTAAATAGTCTGTAGTAGCTAGTGAAGGTTAGCAGAATGCTTCTGTACCTGTGTTTCTAGTTTATCGTCACTTTACCAGGCTCTCCGCTTTGCATTGGGAACCTTCTATATTATATTGACTAAGTCTGTTAGGATGAACTCGTTCATGGCTGCCACTTTGTCTTTAGAAACAGAAGGGATGGAAGGGTTTATGGTTTTACAGAAACTCATTTCAGCATAATTTAAACCATTCGGTGTGTTCTGCCAGCCTTGGAAATGTTTCAGATGATCAGTGCCAGGTTTGACTTTGCTTTGGCTCTTGGAAATCAGACAATATGAGTGTTTTGAATCAAATCTGAGTACTGACGGTGGTGGTGAGGTGCCGGAGAAATAGACAGCCATCTATTTTGTTATTAAGGTGCTATCAGTGAATCTGCGTTCAGTGCTGAGAATCATTTTAATTTTCATAGTTCTACTACGGAGCCCTGATGGCCTCAGTGTGAAATAAAGTAAGATGTCTGGCTACATGGGAATAGCTGGCAAAGTGGCATACTGTGAAACTGAGTTTACAGCGTGGAAAATTTCCAATCTGTGGCATAATGACCTATCAAAATCATAATTGCAGCAATACAAAGCTCTTGACCTTAAACTCAGACATTTATCAGTTTCTATAGCAAGGGAGGAGTTAAGTGAGGATATATATGCTGCCTCTAATTGAGCCTTTAAGCCCGCCTTAAAATGTTACTGACCAATCCTATCGTAGCAACTGTTGTCATCCATCATTTATCAGACAATACTTTTAATGCAAGTCTTGAAATCCTATGTGTTTAATTGTTTTCAAACATTGTAGAAACTTTAGGAACCTTTACTCTAATGTTATTTTATCCTTCGCTAAGGTCCAACTTAAAATGTTACTTACTAATCTTGCCTTAGCAACTTTTGCCAGCCGTCATATTATCAGATCAGCTTTTAGTCTTTTTTTATAATGTACGTATATGAAAGTACTATGGGCCCTATCTTGCACCCAGCGCAATTGACTTTGTACACCGACGCATGTATCATTCCTATTTTGCACCCGCGCAAAGCAGACTTTTCCCTCCACAGACGCACGTCGGTAAGTTAGGAAATACACTTGCGCTCCCCAGGGTGGTTCAGCGCAAAGAGGAGGCGTGTTCCGGCGCAAACGTTCCTTCATGCTATTTTGCAGGTTTAGAAAACAATTGCGCCACTAACCAGGAAAAAATAGTTTAAAGTCAGTGGCGCGTTGCGCATGTTATTCATATGCTATTTTAAGGGTGCATGCTTGGCCATAATCAATGTAGCGTGTGACCAACGCGCATACACTTTGATTCTCTCATCTACACAGAAGCACCCGTTTTCATTTTTGCAAATCATACATTATTAAGATAGATAGATAGATAGATAGATAGATAGATAGATAGATAGACAGACAATGTATTATAAAAGCATACATCTAGCTTACACATTTACCTAAATTATCATACGCCTGTTTAACCGAAGTTAATTTGGGTGGGTTTCTCCATCCCCAATGTCCCTGACGAGAACGTCGGTCTCCTCGGCTGTGAACCGCTCCTGGCGCGCGCCTGGCAAATCCGCCGTTATAATAGGAATCCGCTTTAGAACAAGCGCGCCTGCTCTTAAAGGGAATGTGAGATGTCGCTCTGATTGGTTTATTTCACGTTACGCCCAAACCACACCTACAGTATGAATAATGAAGCTACTTCAGACCAACCCCTTTTAGATTTGCGCCGGGCGCAAGAGGCATTTATCCCGCCGGGAAAATAGCAACAGCGCCCAAGACCCACCCACAAAGTTACTTGCGCTTTGCGCTTGACACTTGCGTTTCAGATCGTTAAAATAGGGCCCTGTGTTTAATTGTTGCAAACATTGTAAAAACTTTGGGAACACACAAATGTTATTTTAACCTTCGCTAAGTCCCTCTTTAAAATGTCACTGACCAAATCTAAAGCTTGTCTGAGTATATTAACCAAATGGGGCGGAGCTTAACAAAGGTTCAGTTGTGTACTTCTGGAATTGTATTAAGTATTATGTCGTTTCCTCTCATATGAATGAATCAGATCAGACTGGGCATTGATTCTGTCCCCCAGAGAGCAGTTCAGGAGGTCTGGACCTTTCTGAAAGACTCCAGATGGACCTGGCAAACGCTGTGTCAACACTTTGCCCTCAACCTCTGGTTGCCATCGCACCAGAGCACCAGCCACTGAGACAATTAGTGACCTGGACAGAACAGACACAACAGAGTCAAACCATTTCTGTCTGCCCAGCTGCTCAACAGCAGCTGTATTTAGAGTTTCCCCATCCTGGCCAATTCCACACCAGCCTCTCTGGTCTTAATTAGTGATGACGGGCAGTAAATGGTGTGTTGTTATGGCCATTAAACTTTTCACCCACTGTTAGCATCATTGGCTACGCCACCCATAAGCCACCGCTGCATCTGTCTCCACAGTTACAGAGGAACAGGGCTCTTCCTCCCAGACTGGACAGATTCTCGGAAACTTCTGCCAATAGCTCATCGCTTTCCAGCAGTGCCAGGACTTTTTTATGAACTCTGAGCTGCCTCATGATCTGTCTGAATCTAGACATGTAGCCAAAGTCCCTTTAAGGCATGTCAGCACACTTGGCAGCAATTTTGATAATAGCTAAGTCCCCATGTCTATGTGAATGAGGAAAGATTGAAATAAAGTTATCACTGGCTGAATCATTTTTTCAGCATCATTAATCCAGTCTTCAGTGTCACATGATCAATCAGAATGATTCTAAGATTTGCTGCACAAGAAACATTTCTTATTATTGTGATGTTGAAAATGTCTGCTGCTTTATATTTTTTGTGGAAACTGTGATACATTTTTTTTTTTTTTTTTCAGGATTCTTTCTCGAATAGAAGGTTTAAAAGAACAGCATTTTTTAAAATAGAATTTTTGGGGGGTAATTTATAAATGCCTTTACTATCACTATTATAAATTGTATGCATCCTTGCTGAAAAAAAATTATTGATTAGTAAAAAAAAAAAAATACTTGACTAAATCACTAGCATTGAAGTTTGGGCTGTTTCTTTCTCATTTACTGAAAAGAAACATTATTTGCGTGTGATTTCTGTGCTGTAAGCATCTGATGCCCTGGTTTGCTCTCAGATGTGGAAAAATCATTAAAGCTGTATTTTGTCTCTGCTAGTGCTGCAAATCTTCAACCTCAGATTACCTACAGTCATTAATCCTGAATGAAAGCAAATAAGTTCAGTGCATATCAATGTATATTCAAGTATACATTGAATACGTGGTTTAGTATGTAAACAGAATCATTTACTGTGATATCCATCAGTAAGGCTAGTTTTTGCTTGGTTTGTGGGGATTGGGTGTGGGCGACCAGGTCATACAGCAAGGTTATAGATCCATGGAACCCTATTTGTCCTGTACCACGTAGCACACGGCTATATATAACACACAGGACAGTCAAGCCCAGGTCGTATTTCAAAGCTGTCTTAGTGAACCTGAATAGTTATAGCATGTGGAATGTGCAATTAATCAAATCAGTTAAACAATCAGATTATGCAATATTGTGTGTCAAATTTCCATACGGCATTATTCAGAGAACGTGTGACGAAGTGTGTACGTGCGCTCGCAAACGTGAGTGATTGTGTACTTTTGTGTATCAGTGACCTTCATTTCATCACCAGAGAGTGGAGTGTGTGTGTGTGTGGGTGTGTGTGTGTGGGGGGGGGGGGGGGTCAGGATAAATGGGATTGTTAGGGTTGAGTGACAGTTGAGTGTCGGTTGAATCTTTACCAATTATCAATCTAACGTCTCCACTGAAGTGTTACTGAACAAAATAGGAGTTGAATATTTAATGAATTTCTTTCCCTTTCCCCATCTATCTATCTTTTTTTTCCCATCTGCCCTCTCTCTGTTTAGTTTAGGCAGGCAATTAAACTCATATGACCTGTAACCTGAAGCTTTGACTGACCTTCATACCGCAGTAACATTTGTGAGATATTGTGTCCCGGTTTGGTGCTTAGTATGCGCTCGGTAAACAAGCTGCACTTTATTTCAAAGCTGCCAGCGCATTGTGTACGCCCGTGGCAGCGTGGATAAATGCTGTTTCGTGATGAGACTCGAAGTTGCAAACATGATTTTCATTATGCCACAGATGGTCACTTCAAATCAGCCCAAGTCGCTCCTTTTCTGTGAGTGCCAGCTCAAAAATCTCTTTCCATCCCACTGTTTTTCATCACAGCTGTTCGCAGATTTCATCACTTGCTTAAATTTAATAAAGCCCAAGTCAAATTATTTTCAAAGTACAGCTTTCATTCTTCATGAAACATGCTAATAAGTACTCATCCACAGTTTGATTTTGATTCATTTGGATACATTTACAGATTCTATTTGATTCTGGTTCATAAGCCCTTGATTCGATTCAGTAGGGTTGGGTTGGGTTGGGTTGGGTTGGGTTTGGTTTGGTTTGGTTTGGTTTGGTTTGGTTTTGTTGTGTTTTATCTGATTTTGATTTTGACTTGACTTGATTTGATATTAATTAGATTCTGAATCCAGATTTGGTTTGATTCTAATTCACAAACCCTTGATTCGATTCAGTATGATTTGATTTGATTCAATTATTATTATCATTAGTTTGGTTCGATTTCAGTTTCATTCTGTTTCCTTTAGATATACTGTATTTCAGGTACAATGCTCATTTTGCTTATATATAAAAGACATTATTAGCTAATGTTGTAAATCATGCAGAAAAGCTTCTAACTTGATACATTATAAAAAATATGAATATGCTATTATTATAAAACAATTAAAAAATATTATATGCTGCTAATACAGAGTTAAGTCGGCACAACTGAACTAAAAGTTTAAACTTTAAATTGCATCTCTTGTGTAAAATTGTAACGGGATTGTTAAAAATTATTATAATATCATAAACTCTTCCGTTATAAACTCCCATTTAAAAGCTCTGAATGGGTCTGTATAAAGTATGGGTTTATAGTTTTAAATGATTCAATAGAAGGACTGACTCAAATAAGTCTTTTGTTTTTATTCAGTCTATTATTTCCAGCCCTGCTCTTCATTACTGGCGCATGCAATGTTGGAAGTATAAGATTTGAAATCTATCTTTGCCCAAGGGGAAACAAAACTTCAGTGAAATATTCATAAGTAACTTCACTGAAATATTTGAAGTTGTAGTTGTAATTGAATAAATAATTTCCCCAAATTGTAATACTTTATTTGATTATGATGTGTCACAGTTTTAAGATGTAGTGGCGTGTAATGGTGCTGAATGGCACTGGTCTTTCCCTCTCTGATCCTCTCGGAGAGTCACGCATGTACAAACCATAATCTCCCTCTCTATGTTTTATGGTTTAATCGAGGCAAAACCCATGTCAGCAAGTTCACAGTTAGAGGTATTTCATTGGTTCTTATCTCATTTTCTCTCAAATTCTCCTCCTCTGTTGATCATTTTTCATACTTTAAAAAATAAAAGTTATTTATTGGCATAAATGCTTCCATAAAGAACCTTTAACTTCTATGGAATTGTTCCATTGCACAAAACGTTCTTTATTGTGGAAAAAGGTTATTTTGTTTAGATCAATAAAAAAATTATTCTTTATATTTAAAAGTGTACTCATAATTCTTTGCACACATTTGCAGTTTTTTTTTTTTTTTTAATGATATTTATATTGAATGTGTAAAGCTGACATCCCACTTGCATTTCCAAACTGATAAACAGCTTGCACACCAAAAGCATTCAAGTCTTTTTATTACTCACCTTATGCATTCATATCAGCCATTTAATGCATGAATCTGTTTTAGTGCTTCAGAAGAATAGACACAGGACACTAAGTGTTATTAAAACAGTGTGAAAATGGTTTCTGACAGATGGAGTGAATAAGACAAACGGAATTCTTTAATTATTGTACTAACCATTAACGTGTGTGTGTGTGTGTGTGTGTGTGTGTGTGTGTGTGTGTGTGTGTGTGTGTGTGTGTGTGTGACTGGAGAGGCACCGTAAGCCAGACATTTATCTCAGGAGGTTTGTGCCTGACTGTGACTGCTAGTTGTCCATATGCAGTTTAGAGTTACAAACCAATCCATTACAGACCTGGCCACAAAAAGGACCATTAATAATGTTTACAGTAATTAGTGGTGTTTGCTAAGGCAAGCATAACTATTATTACTGCTCATACTTTGGGTTAGCAATTCAAACTAACCCCTGAACCAATGAATTAAAAGGATAGATAATCCAAAAAATTTAATTCGGTTATCATTTTCTCACCCCAATGTTGTTTATCTTCTGTTGAACACAACTTTAGATATTGTGAAGAATGATGGGATCCTAACAGCATTGGACCTAAATTGACATTCATTGAAAGGACAAAAACACTGAGACTTTTTAAAAAACATCTTTGTTCCAAAGAAGAAAGTCACAATACACATTGTTTCAAAGCAGCTTAACAGAAACTCATGATGTCGATGTTTATAGTATCTTAATATCGTCATGCTGTATTGGCATGTATAGCAGTTGGGTGATCAAATTAAAATTCGACAATGCAAGCAATCAAGAAAGTCATACAGCTTTGTAAAAACATGAGGTTGAGTAAATGATGACAGAATTAAACATTTTGGAACAACTATCTCTTTAAAGTTCTATTGACATGATTGAAATCAGTGGTTACTTTCATTTTCCAAGTTAATCTCAGATTTATGATTTTTGCCTGGTGGGGAAAAAAAATCCATGTAAAAGTGCAGCAATCATACACTCCAGCACATGCTCATACTAATATTCCAGGGCGTGAGAGTGCAAATCTTGTTCATGTGTGTGTTACTCTTTAGTATCAGTAATTTTCAGGCCTGTTCTACACTAAACCTTAGGTGATGACATCATGTCCAGAGCTTAGTAATCACTCTGTACATGCTCTGTATGGCACAGACAGGACGATGAGAGATTATCAAAAGGACACAGAAGAAGTCACAAATTATTTAAAGTGTAGTGTGTAATATTGCTGTTTGTGAATGTAAAAGGTCTGCATATTGTTTTCCAAAAGATAGAACCGATTCTGAACTGCCTGAAACGAGGAGTCATCATCAGTAATTCCAGTCTTACTTCTTGCTCGATTCGCCCTCAAACATTAGCTGCGTTTACATGGACACCTTTTGTTTAAATTCATTCCGACTGATGAATCCGAATGTGGTGTTTACATGAACGCTAAATAAAGTGATCATGTTGATGTGAACCTTTAAAATAGCATATTTAAATCGGATAAACTCGACAATTAATGGCATGATTTGAATTGTAGACATGTTTAAGGTCAGTCTTGTAGGAGTCTGTTGTTTCTTTTCTTCTAAAGTACTTCATTGTTCTCTCTTTGCTGTTCTTCTTTGTCTAATCTCGTTTCTGGCTCCATTAATTGGTTTATTATCTCCCTGGCTGTGTTTTAGTGATGTGAAGGTTGGTTTGACCCTCCTGCTTTTGGTTAATACAGCGCAACAGATGTCCTGTGACTGTGACTGTACACATTAGGAAACTGTAAGGCGGGTGCCAGTAAGTCTGGGCTACCCCGCGAGAAAGCAAAAGGCTCTCCTGAGAATGAACATTTGAACTCTCTCTTGCATATGTAACAGCAACATCCGAGATGCACCACACAGTGCAGCTTACATTTACAGTCTCATCATCTCCCCCTCTTCTCCTCCTCACCTAAAACTCACTAAAAACCCATGCAATGTTAAATGTGTACAATAAGTAATTATGCATGTTTGGTATCATTTGAAATGTCTCAGTGCGACTGGTACAAAGGTCTCATTCCCAAAGAAGTTACTCAAAAGGTAATGACGTTTTTTAGAGTTTAGAGATAACTTGCACACAGAGGGGGGTGCGTCTTCCAGGCAAATGGCCCCCTGTTCTCAAAAATGCAAATTCCCATTCTTAGCAAATGTTTCCCTGTGAAAGAAGTTTCTGTCTTGGTCTTGGTATATAATGAATTGCAACAAGAGGCTCAGGGCGATTTGTAACCCGAATTAGCTCGTGATGCGGAGTGTATGCAGGCACTCCGCATCATGTATTTTATAATGTCAGGTTCGCATCTTCTCTCTTTATTCCAGAGCATTTGATGTTTTGTATTTATTATCTTTGAACTGATTATGAAATTGGCATGATACATCTACCTGACATAATAAATTGTGACATTTGATTTAATTCCGACTGACTCTGAAATTGTTTTCCCAAGTAGATTAAACGAATTCATATGTTACCACAAGTTTTGCATCAGATTAGTGACGACTAATATTTGGCACTAATTCAAGTGTACGTGTTTTGCAAAGACAAGAAGTGAATTTTCGTTTAGGGCAGCAAAAGTGCTGCTTGACCAACCCTAAATCTGGGTTTTAATTTAATGTTACTTTAGATAAGTGTACGTGGCCACGGCATGGCCAATCCAAAGCTAAAGTTGAGTTGACTTCTGTAGTAGTGGCCATACCTCTACTGAAGTAACCGTTACTTTAATTTCAAGTGTATGTAATCACGGGGGCTATACCAAAGTATCTTTGATTGTGTAAGCGTGAATGTGAATCTCAGGTACATTGCAATTACATCTCTTTACTGACCGAATCTGGTGAGACTGTGATCGTGAGCGTGAGGAGCGACATAGCTTCCTAATATGAATGGGTAAAATATAAGTAAAGAGTTAAATAGAACAATCAAATGTATTGCTAAACTATTATATAACTGACCAATAACCAATTGGCAATATAACTTAAATTCGAGGTTGTGATAAAATAGAGTCAGATGTAAAATGGAGTCAGATAAAAGCTTAAATGGAATTAAATTACTTTCGGAAAGACAGTAACACGCAGAGACCTTCACCCGTTCTGGCGGAAACGACCATTTGGACCGATCCATACAGGCTTGCAAAACATTAGTGCTAATGAGTAAAAAAAAATTGCCTCATTAAATATCCTGGTTTGCACACATTAATTTGTGTGACTTTAAAACATTATTTAAAAAAATAAAATTTAATGATGGAAACGCTTCGTCTTTTAAAATAGACATGCAAGATTACATCCATTCAGTTTTTTGGTCACTGGTTTACACATCTCTCAAAGTTCAGCTTGCGGTAACTATTGGAGCCACTGACATCATTTCAATCCTGTATGTGCACATAAGTAATTCTGCCAGAATCCAATTAGAGAACCGTTAAAGGGGATTATAGCACACTTAGTCCTGCTCTCTCCCAACCTGATTAAAGGGTTTATAAAGCTTTTTACAGTGTTGTGCTTCACAGACAGGTTTACCCGATGAGCTTGAGAAGATCAGCCCAACATCGTTTTTCTTGCTTCATCCGCCACTGTGCTTTGGTTTAAGAAAGGCTTAACACACTGAACCTGTTGCTGACAGGTTCAGATCCATCTCTGGTCTGGTGAGCAAAGATTTATCACTACTGAGATTAGAGAAGTGCATGGGCATGTTTCTGAAACTAAGCCTTTTTTGGGACCATTAAAGGGATAGTTCACCCAAAAATGTTAATGTGGTCATAATACTCATCCACAAGTTGTTTCAAACCTGTATGAGTTTCTTTGCTCTATTAAACACAAATCAAGATATTTTAAAGAATGTTGGGAACCAAACAGTTGACAGCAGCCATTGACTTCCATAGTATTTTTGTTCCTGCTATGGCTATACCGTTAACTGTTTGATTACCAACATTCTTTCAAATATCTTGATTTGTGTTTAATAGAACAAAGAAACTCATATAGGTTTGAAACAAATTGAGGGTGAGTAAATGATGACAAAATTTTCATTTTTGGGTGAACTATCCCAATTAATTTAGATTTTCTCAGAGAAATATAATTTTCTTCACCAAACCGCAGAAAATTATATTGTTTCAGTTGTAAAGTAAGTTTAAGTTAAAGTGTTATCATGGTTGTATTGAATTTGCTGATTTTAATTTTAACAATACTTTTAATTCATTGTCTTTGGACAGGCTTATTTTCAATAATTACACTTATTAATTAGTTGTTGTTTTTTTACAGAAATGTGAATTTGAGAGGTGCTTAGCACATAATTATTTTATTATGTTTTACCAAAATTACAATAATTTTTTTCTTTATGATTTCAATTTTTTTTGATGTTTTTTTGTTGATTTTTGGTTAAAATATGACTTGAATCTTTTTTTCTTTTCTTTTTTTATACACTTTGAGATTATGCAAGAAGCACAAATTTGAATCTGGCGTTTACCATTTCCTAATCCTATTCCCCTTTCTTCCCCTCAAAGTAGCTGGAAATAAATACATTGTGTTAGCTGTTGAAATTTGAGACCAAACAGGTTTAAAAGATTTAAAGGCTTATGAGTTGTTTATTTTGTCGGTTTGATCTTTGGAGGTTAAGGTGGAGTCACTGGAGAATATTATGTCATTGTTCTCAATCGAAGCGGTTTCTGGTGCCTTTGGCTCAGTTGAGTATTTGTCCCTGTGGGCCTCTAGTTGTGAGTCGGAAATTAAAGAACTAATGGGAAATTGGGGTGCTGACCCGTCTTCCTTCCTAAAACCACATCCGGTTCTAGATTTAGGCACTGATTGTTTATTACCTGATTACCAGCATATCCTTGTGGTCCAGTCCCCCACTATGCGGAAGGAAGGCATTTGGGCCCCCCTGTGGAAGCCACATATGTTTCAATGCTACATGTGCCAGTTGACTGACGCATCGCAAATCACCACAGCAACCTCAGCGGTGCCGGAACTCGAGAGAGTCACGTGATGTTGTTCAGCATCATAGAGTTTGAGCTCACCAGCTCCGTCAAGGTCACAGTAAACAGTCCACTCAGCACTAACACATTCATTCAGTCCCCTGTGAGAAAAAACTCACATCAACATGCATTACCATATAACCCCATTACTGTACATCGACAACATAACATCATGCAGCCATGCTGTTCTGTGCAAGACAACTTTACTCAAAAAACGAATCGAAAAAACGAATGCATTGTACAGCATTTGAAATGGTGTTTCAGATTTTTTTTTTCATATGACAACAAAGCACAACAATTTGTGTGTGTGTGTGTATATATATATATATAAAATAATTAAATACTAGTAAATATTTTTTATTCTATTCAAATTTCATAAAAATTTCATCTTCATCAAATCTTTTCTATTTACATTTGTCCTCCATTTTTTTTCTTTTTTTTCTCCAATGTAATTTTTTCAATGTTAAATTAGGCTTACTTTGTTCAGTATTGCTGTTTGCAACATGATAACGTCAAACTCTTTTTGAATTAATTGTGAATCAAAGTTACTTCCTAAATAGAATTCGTAATTGCTTAGATATGAGTGTCTATTTCAAGAAGGAAACGTCTGCCAGTTCAATGATACATAAAACTCCAGCAAGACATGGACGTCTTGATTAAATCTTGTGTCCTCAGACATTCAGCAGCTTTTGTGTATTTTCTAGAAGTCAGTGAAGTGTGATAATGGCTCATATCTTCAATGACTGACCTTAAAACAGACCGTCCACTGACCTTTTGTGGAGAGAAAGATGGAGATCTCTCAGCGTGGGGGAGGGAAGGATGAGGGGATGTGTTGGTTTTTGGCAAAGCGGGCAATGTGAGTTAATTCATTTGTGTGTGTGTGTGTGTAATACATTAAAAGAGAAAGGAAAAGGTGGGAGACAAGATTAAAGGAAGGATTAAAAGTGACCTTGGCGTGTCATAGAGGTGAAAAAAGGCAGACAAGGAAGCCCACACGTCGTCACGTCTCTCCAGAGATCTGCATTTTAATAGCGTTTCCCTGTTCATGCTGTATCAGATACTCCATTGAACAATCTGGTTGTGACACCCTTGACATCTAGAGCCTTTGTACAGACTTCAGCACTTACAAGACAAGGTTATTCCCATCCAAGTCTGTAAATATACAAGAAAAAAACCTGATAAACTTAAATAAACTATTTAACAAATATACACTAAACTATTTCTATTTTTTATACACACTGTATGCATTTATCAGATTTTAATATATAATTTATATTGTATATTTATGTGTCAAAATAATACATTAAAAGTATATTTATTTATTATTTATTAATTTACACACAGAGAGAGACACACACACACACACACACACACACACACACAAAGTTATCTTAGGTGGCAAAATCATTAATGTTGCCTACCTTTTTGGAATGCTGGAAATTGCTGTCTATGGGAAGCTCATGAGTTTTTGTAATAGAACTATAGAGTTGTGCATAGAAGTCTTTCTTTAAGAGATTGCAGTCTTTTAACTCCTTAGGCTGGAGTTTATCAGAAGTCAAACATTCACGATGAGTCATTGGCACACATGCTCATTAGAAGCCGCTAATGAACAGGAAGCCTAGTGTGTGATATCACTGCTGGTCTGTTCGTACAACAGAATTTGTAAGTCTGTCAGACAAAATATGACAGTGAATGAGTATTGAATAGAATGATATTTGCATACAGAGTTCGCCTTCGGCCAAACACACATACACTGTGCAAATGCAAATATGCAAATGCAGTCACGAATGCTTGTCCAACGCATTGCATGCGCACAGTTCTGTTGTACATAACAATGTACTTAATATACACTCACCGGCCACTTTATTAGGTACACCTTGCTAGTACCGGGTTGGACCCACTTTTGCTTTCAGAACTGTCATAATTCTTTGTGGCATAGATTCAACAAGGTGCTGGAAACATTCCTCAGGCCATTTGAGTATAGTGAACTTATTGTCATGTTCAAGAAACCAGTTTGAGATGGTTGTGTGTGAAAATCCCAGTAGATCAGGAGTTTCTAATCAGACAAGCCCATCTGGCACCAACAACCATGCCACGTTCAAAGTCACTTTTTTCTCTGCCACATTTTGGAACACAGCGACCCACGTATTCAAGCTTGCCTTGCTAGAAATCTTTATTCATATATTTGCACAATTTTGGGCCCACAATGTTCATTACTCCAAAATAGATTGTAAAATTTGAATCTGAATGAAATGGCCTCAAATCTCATGAGATAGAGCTCCTGTTCTCCGTTTTTAGAAAATACTTTGTATAGACAAACAACAAGCATAACTGTTTTAAGTACGGACATTTGCATTTATTACATTTACATTTAAATATAATACAATCAAAATATGCTGCATGCAGGTTTAGTTGTGTATTAGTACAACTGATGTTAGCCGCCGTACTATTAAACTCAAATTATTCCTAAAAACACCTGCCGTTAAAACACACAATCAATAAAAGCAGTTCCCTGTTGACACCTGTGTGTTAGATGGACATTAAAAGTCAATTTCCCTGTAGTATTCAGCTCAAGGAAATTGCAACATGTTGATGCGTTTCAGCTTCAGCGTATCCCGTTCACAGACATTACAGAGCTCAGAAATCAGGGCTAAAACACATTTACGTTCCTCAATTCCTTTAGCCCATAATTCTGATGCAGTCCTTCATTTGAAACATGCTTACTAAATCTGATCCCGTAGTCTAATGGTTTAATCATAATCATCTAATCTGGCTCTTTCTCTGTATTAGAAAGGTCATACATTGTGCAGTCGTGGTCGAGCGGACGTGCGCGCTTAAAGAATTTTTGCTCTTATCATTTCTGCTCCAGACAGATTCTAGGAAGTACTAATCCTCTAATGGGATGGCATTGAATTGGTGCATCGATTCCGTGTTTGTCTGAAGCAGGGGATTCCTTGGGGAACCAGGGGAATGTGTTTCTGCTCTGCCTCGTCTGTTTTGATAACATTGTTCAAACATCGTGTCCTCGACCCTGTTTCCGACGTCACGCTTTTCAGTTGAACAAGAGCACTTTATTCAAATAACACAGCTGCCAACCACTTGAAGAGAGAAGACAGGAGACCATTGAGAGGAAAGTCACAAGTTGCCATTTTTTGGTAGAAATGGACATAACTTAAGCTACTCCCAAACTGACCGATGTAAATATTTGCTAATTTTTTTTATTATTCCATTTTTATTATCAGTATCAGGACTGTCACAGAACTGTTATTTTTTATAAAAAAAAAATTATGCTAATTTGTTAGCAAAACCTTTGAAAAACTCCTTCAAAGTAATAATCAATGTTAAAATAAAAAAGTAAAAAAATTAAGTGCTTTTAGTTTTTCAGATATCAACTGGTTGAGTCAGTATTCATTTCTACCAGTATGGAATAAACACTGGTATGTGTTATTTTTATTTGTGGTTGTATTAGGCCCCGATCACACCTGACGTGTTTTTTGCAGTGAGAGGCGCCTTTTTTCAATTGGTTTCCTATGGCAGTGAGCGTTCTGCGCGCTGTTTATGCAGTTGAAAAAAAAGCAACTCCGAGTGGAAAAAGCGCCCGACGTCATTGCGGTTTTTTTTCCCACTGTCCAGGGGCGTAGTTTGTGGGGGGGTTGGGGGGGAGAAACCCCCCCCAATATTTATACCATGATCACATGAAAAGGAGGCATCAGGAGGCATACCCAAACTTCAACCCCCCCGCACTGTCCAATCGAATGAATGGAGAGGCGGGCCTTCCGTTGTAGTGATGAAAGCTACAGTTGCTTGAACGCCCGGAGAGTGCGATGATGGAGGATGAACTTGTGGTGCTCTCGCGGATTACCAGGAGCTTAACGACTTCACGAACCGCAACTACCGCAATGCTAACAGAAAGTAAATAAAGTTAATAAAAGGCTGATTTGACGTTTACTTGACTGACAGGACAGCTGTTTCAGTGGTTACCTAGCAACATAAAAAACACAGCACACTGCTCGTTCTGTGTGATGGGGCAGTTCTCTGCACCTCGCGTTTTCGAACCTGAAAAACGCGTTAGGTGTGTTAGGGGCCTTAAAATCAAGACTTCACAAAAAGTGCCATTATACTACAATGTTGGCATTTTTCTAAACTTGTTTTTAACATGATTTTTGGACGTTGCATGGTTATGTTATTACCATGTTATTACCATGTAGTTACCATGTTACCATTGTACTACAATGTTGTCTTTTTTGGTTTTGGTTTTAGCATGTTTAGAGGGGACATTTAGATGTTTGTATTTTGTAAATACAATAGGAAATGAATTTCAGTGTATTATTGTATACAATCATATTGTCATAGTACCTTGTTTTTTTATATATATACACTCACCTAAAGGATTATTAGGAACACCTGTTCAATTTCTCATTAATGCAATTATCTAATCAACCAATCACATGGCAGTTGCTTCAATGCATTTAGGGGTGTGGTCCTGGTCAAGACAATCTCCTGAACTCCAAACTGAATGTCAGAATGGGAAAGAAAGGTGATTTAAGCAATTTTGAGCGTGGCATGGTTGTTGGTGCCAGACGGGCCGGTCTGAGTATTTCACAATCTGCTCAGTTACTGGGATTTTCACGCACAACCATTTCTAGGGTTTACAAAGAATGGTGTGAAAAGGAAAAAACATCCAGTATGCGGCAGTCCTGTGGGCGAAAATGCCT
This sequence comes from Leuciscus leuciscus, assembly GCF_965113295.1. Classification (NCBI taxonomy): domain Eukaryota; kingdom Metazoa; phylum Chordata; class Actinopteri; order Cypriniformes; family Leuciscidae; genus Leuciscus; species Leuciscus leuciscus. The sequence continues at coordinate 26,511,217 of NC_138735.1, forward strand.
TGTTGATGCTAGAGGTCAGAGGAGAATGGGCCGACTGATTCAAGCTGATAGAAGAGCAACTTTGACTGAAATAACCACTCGTTACAATCGAGGTATGCAGCAAAGCATTTGTGAAGCCACAACACGCACAACCTTGAGGCGGATGGGCTACAACAGCAGAAGACCCCACTGGGTACCACTCATCTCCACAACAAATAGGAAAAAGAGGTCACCAAAATTGGACAGTTGAAGATTGGAAAAATGTTGCCTGGTCTGATGAGTCTCGATTTCTGTTGAGACATTCAGATGGTAGAGTCAGAATTTGGCGTAAACAGAATGAGAACATGGATCCATCATGCCTTGTTACCACTGTGCAGGCTGGTGGTGTAATGGTGTGGGGGATGTTTTCTTGGCACACTTTAGGCCCCTTAGTGCCAATTGGGCATTGTTTAAATGCCACGGCCTACCTGAGCATTGTTTCTGACCATGTCCATCCCTTTATGACCACCATGTACCCATCCTCTGATGGCTATTTCCAGCAGGATAATGCACCATGTCACAAAGCTCGAATCATTTCAAATTGGTTTCTTGAACATGACAATGAGTTCACTGTACTAAAATGGCCCCCACAGTCACCAGATCTCAACCCAATAGAGCATCTTTGGGATGTGGTGGAACGGGAGCTTCGTGCCCTGGATGTGCATCCCACAAATCTCCATCAACTGCAAGATGCTATCCTATCAATATGGGCCAACATTTCTAAAGAATGCTTTCAGCACCTTGTTGAATCAATGCCACGTAGAATTAAGGCAGTTCTGAAGGCGAAATGGGGTCAAACACAGTATTAGTATGGTGTTCCTAATAATCCTTTAGGTGAGTGTATACTATAGTACTGAAAATGTGCATATTGATATCACATACTATTTACATGGATCTCTGAGGAATACAATGGAATTTTCATGGTACCATGTCCAAAAATATGAACAGTACCTTGTCAAAAGTTAATCAGCAGATTCCGATCCCAGAATCCCGCTGCTGCACTAGAAAAGCACATGATTGAACAGAACTATGAATTTAAGAGCACAGTGGATTAACTGCATGATTTCACCCTGCTTCATCACCGCACGCTGCTCTGGCTCGCGTGGTCCAGTCATTTGGGATGGAAATTGGGTCAAATTGTTTCCTGTGTTCTCCATTCATGCAAACACCCAGACCCATACAGAAAAATGTCTCTCTGCTGCTCACACCTGGGACATCACTGTTGGCCTTTTGATGTGGCCCTTTGTCCACATGACTGAAGATCACTTCAGAGATGCTTTATGTGGCTCATAAACAAAACAGTGACGCATACTGTTCACTGAATTACAGCCGTGTAGCCAGCGCACTTCATGCTGCTCATTTTTTGACCAGTGGGAATCCAGAGAAAAAATGCTGCTTAAAAAGTTTCAAATATGTTTGCTTAAATAACTTTCATTCAGCAAGGGGACTTTAAACTAAGACAAAGCAGGTGTTTCACAGTATATCTTTATTATAATACACTTTTCAGTTGGTTTAGATAACAGCAGGACACTTTCAGCTTATTCACATCAGTTTATTTCGGAGAAGTGAAAAGAATGTGGAGACTGTCAGCAATAAAGAGCTCTTTTATCATCTTTAGCAATAAAGATGATGGATGAATCTGTTCTTTTTTGTCTAAAATGCATTCGGTAGCCACAAACCAATCACAGTATGTTCACAGTTTGTGCTTAAACTGACTTTTAAAGACTCTTACTGAACTTGCCTCAAACTGCAAAAAGCTGATGACACCATTAAACCCATTGAGCACACTGAAAATTTTAACCCGATCTACTTCAAGACTTGGTTTGAATCTACATTTTATTTAATTTATTTTATTATGTAAAGACAGGAGGCCCGTAAAATCCAAATATAACATTTTTCCTAATCAAATTTTGTCTTTTTTTCCATTTCAGGCTGAGATGTTTGGTGAAACAGTTGGAGAGAGGTGAAGCTTCTGTTGTGGACCTGAAGAAAAACCTAGAATATGCTGCATCCGTTTTGGAGTCTGTCTATATTGAAGAGACGAGGTAAGCACAACTCTGACACACACATTGTGAATATCATCACATGTTAAATCATCACATTTGGGGTCAGATGTCAGGAGTCAGAGGTATATGTCGTTCCTAGAGTGCGTTAGATAGTTTAATCCCTAAAGCTTCTCTTAAATCCCTATGTTGATTTAACATAAAGATAGAAAAGGGATTGCAGTTCTGTAATGCTGTCTTCTCGCTGCAATGAGTGTTCCAGTATTTAATGTGTTTTGTTTCAGTTGTTTAGACAGAAATGGAAAATTTGGCCACCATCTGAGAAGGAAATGTGCCATGTTTCAAATTAAAGACAAAATTCTAGATTTATTCACTCAACCTCATGTTTTTCCAAACCTCTTTTTTCCATGGAACATAAAAGGAACATTTTGCAGAATGTACATGTTTTTGTTGTTGTTGATTGTTGCTTTCTATGCAATTGCAATGAATGGGGCTTTCAGACTTCAAAAGGATGTAAAACACCATAAAAGTATCTTTCTTTTTTTCTTTTCATTGAACACATTCAGTCGTGAAGCTGACTAATGGGTTTTAATGATCAACTCACTGACTCAAAAACCAAATCATAGTAAATCTCAAACACAGATCAAACATGACATAACGCTGACAATTGAGGTCAAAATTATGAAATACTAAGTCATATTTATGAGATAAAAAAAAGTGAAATTATGACAAAAACTAAATTATTACATGACTCATAATTATGAGAAATTTGAAATTATTAGTATAACTATGACTTTCGTCATAAATTTCAATATTACTTTTTATATTACAATCATGACTTCATTTCATAATTTTGGCTTTGTGTCATAATTATGAGTCAATGTAATAATATGCATTTTATCTTATAATTATTACTTTTTTATATCATAGCTATCATTTACCAAATCATGATTTTTTTAACATGGCAGAAATGGGCTTCCATATGTAAGTTGTGTTTAGGTGATCAGATATGTTAGTTTGTATTTCTTTGTCTTTGAAGTGGAATTGTATATTTTTATCCATCACTTTTGCTCACAGGCGTTTTGGCTGAAATTTCATCTGACGTGATCGGAAGTGACATGACTTACCCAAGTGTCTTCAGACAGCAATCGTGTCTCATGTTTGTGTGTGTGTGTGTTTCTGCAGGCGGTTGGTGGATACAGAAGATGAGCTCAGTGACATCCAGTCCGACTCGGTTCCCTCAGAAGTGCGTGATTGGTTGGCATCAACTTTCACACGTCAGATGGGGCTGATGTTAAGACGGTCGGAGGAGAAGCCGCGATTTCGCAGCATTGTGCACGCGGTGCAAGCTGGGATATTTGTAGAAAGGTTTGTATGAGGTTTTCCAAGGCTACCAGTATAAAGTAAACCAATTTAAATCCTATATACTTTCAAAGAACTGATCCAGAGCTGATACATTTTAAACAGGGACTGACTGGCTGGATCGATTGATCTGGACTGACCTGTGACCCTGCTGTGCATTTCCTGTCTTGTGTTATATTTCCAGCACGGCATGCTCCTAAAATATTAATGTTAAAGGTCATCTGGAGTGAAACAAGGGATTTTCCCCCATTTTTTCACTTCCCAGAAGCGCTCACACATTGACAGAAGTGTGTTATCTCTTTCTGACAGGATGTACCGACGGACCTCCAACATGGTGGGGCTGAGCTATCCGCCCAGCGTGATCACGGCCTTGAAGGTAATGAAGCAGCCGAATCAGATTCGAGGTTGTGCCCTCAAATGCACATATGCACAAACACACGCATAACCTGGTCACAGCATGAATGCGAAACATGTGAATGCGACACGTTTTGAATGCACAATAGCTTACGAGAGAAACAACAAGGCAAAGGTTTGTGTCCAGGCAAACAGCCCTGTTTAATCAACCGAAGTGAACAATTGATCTTTCCCTCGGCCAGCTGGGTTACCTGGCGCACACACACATGCGGTTTGGACAGGACAGAGAGAGTTTAGACAGTTTTTTGGTATAGTCAGATAGTTGTCTTATAGGATGCTGTGTATGTGGACAACACGGATTTCATTTCCTTTTGACACAAAAAATCACGACACATTTAAATTACTGTGGAAAAATAAATATCATACATTATTGTGGATAGCAAAAAATTGGAATCAGTAAGATGTTTTTTTAAAGAAATTAGTACTTCTATTCATCAAGGACGCATTGAATTGATCGAAAGTTACAGTAAAGACATTTATAATGTTACAAAAGGTTTCTACTTCAAATAAATGTTGTTCTCTTTGAACTTTCTCTTCATCAAAGAATCTTGATTCAAAAAAAGATCACTGTTTCCACAAAAACATCACGAAGCAACACGAGTTTTCAACATTGATACCAGTAAGAAATGTTTCTTGAGCAGCAATTCAGCATATTAGAATGATTTCTGAAGGATCATGTGACACTGAAGACTGGAGTAATGATGCTGAAAATTCAGCTTTGCATCACAGGAATGAATTATATTTTAAAATGTATTAAAATAGAAGCAGTTATTTTACAATATTACTGTATTTTTGATCAAGTAAATGTAGCCTTGGTGAGCATAAGAGTGACTTCTTTCAAAAACATTTTAAAAATCTTACCAACCCCAAACTTTTGAATGCTAGTGTATTAGGCAAAATGCAAGAGCAAATTCAAAATATTCAACTTTAATACTTTTCTCCACATGAAATTATAGTCTAGTATATACAGTACATCCAGCAAACTGCTGTTATTCAATCAAGAATGCCATTTCAGAGCTGTTATCAGCTGCATCTCTTCTCCTATCAGCTTCTCACATATATCACAATTTGTGGCAGAACAGTCGTTTCAGTAATAAGTCTACAATCTTTTAAAAATATTATTTTGTTCTGTCGCCTATTGTGATTCTAAAATTCTTGCTGTCTTCTAAGGCTGTGTTCGGAATAGCAAATACCCCTGCAGTTTGTAGTATTACACTATGCTGTGAACAGTACAGTATGCAGAATTTCATTATTAACGGAATGCTCACATGGTCAAAAAAAATACATTTGATATAAAAAAATAAAGTGCCCCTATTATTCTATTTTAAACGTTCCTAATTTTGTTTGGAGGTCTGCTACAGTAAGTTTACATGCATCCAATGTCCAAAAAACAATATACATTGAAGGATCACCTCTTTTTTCACAGTGTCTGAATAATGTATTCAGTTTCTCTAAACCCCTCCTTTCTGAGAGCTTCCTCTTCTCTGATTGGTCAGATAACCCAGTCTGTTGTGATTGGACTACAGATTACAGCGTGTGTTGGAAACGAAACCCTCATTAGCATATCTGAATTTCAGCTCCGGAGGCTTCCTCTGCGCTTGATACATAGTCCTACGAACAGTAACAATGTATCAAATCCAGTGCGAGTCCTCATTCTATGGAATATGAAAATATGGAGGTGGATTCACAGCGCAGAAAACAGTGCCTTCTCGACATGTTGACAACACAACATGCTTCTACAACATGTTGCTTCTCAGCTAAAACTACAGTGTTTGAGGACGGGTCAAAGTACTAAGTACTAAATGAAGACCATAGGCTGGCATTATGCAAATTTGTTGCAAAGCTACGTAGATTTGTTATGGAAGTGAGACTGGATTTGCTGACGACTCGTTTTGGCATTTCAGAATCGTTTCTTTCTTTTAGGACACAGTAACTTTATTTGTCATGCACTTTGATGTATTTGATATACATTACACACTGCATGAAAGGTAACATTCAAAAGAGAATAATAGGGGCACTTAAATTAAATAATAAATTTTTTGTTGTGATGCATGTAAAGCTAGGGATAGATTTTTTTAACACCCAGCATTTGTAAACATTCAAACCCATTTAAATTCCACATGCAACATGACACAGAACCTTTTTCTGAGGTGCGTGGATAGAAGTCAAATGAACTGAATAATGTGGTGTCCTAGTGGTGAAGCCTCTAGGCTGGTATCACAAAGGGCAGAGGTTCAAACTTTAGAAATGGAATAGAGATCTCCTGCAGTCCCCTATACGTCTAATGCCCTTAAGCAAGTCGGATTGCTTTATCTGCAAGTACTGTAAGTGTCTGTTAAGTGACTAATTAACAGAATACTAATACAGATGTTCTTGTCAAACAATAGAAATCTGCTGGCTCCGTCCACCTAATCTTAATAGAAAATGAAGATAATAAGCTGAAACTAATTAGGCTTCGTTTTATGTAAAGAGTTTTTAATCCTTGCGAGACCTCTTGCTTTGTCCAGCCCTCATTTATAAAGATGTGTAGAATCATTGTAGGTATTGATATGCTAATTTAGTGCTCAAGAAACATCAGTTCAAAAAATAAAAATAAATCACTGATCCCAGACTTTTGAATGCTAGTGAATGTTGTAAAAATAATATAAGGACATTTTTATGTCAGTTTTTGCCTCACTTTTAAAATAGAATCAAATACGCGTACGAGTGTTTTATAAATGAGGCTGCAGGTTTGTACTGGATGTCCTGGTAGCTTCGCAGCAGGATTTTGGCCTCTCTCTCTCTCTCTCGATCTAACAGCAGTCAGTAGATCTGCATATATATCGCCGCACATAGCCTGAAGCTATGGAAAGCTCTGAGCCGTGACTGAGACAGAGTGCAGGACAAATATTCCAATCTTAGGATGTGAATATTTAATGTAGCATTTTGCAAATGTTCATTGCAACCAACTAATCAAACCTACATAGAACTTTCTTTGAAAGTGATGAGATGAAATAACAGAGGGTCAAATTCAGAGTGGATGGGAGAGAGAGAGAGAGAAAAATCGAGAACTCAGTTTAATGGATAAACCACAGGCGGCCATAATGTGGACCAAATCTTCTGTACTATTATTGGTTCATTTCATGACTCAGGATTGAAGTATAGAATGATAGAATCACACATCATTCATCATAGACCCTGTTTATAAGGGAGGTGAAAGTAATTTATACGTTATAAAAAAAAAAGAAATGAGGTTGGTATTACTAGGCTACATTATGCAAAAGCAGCAATTTGTAAGACTCCGGGACTGTGAACATCTTATCACGTTTATAGGCATCATAAAATGAAGTCTTAGAAGTTGCTTTTACATAGCTCAGAAGATGCATAGAGATCTCATTTATGATTTTTCTTTCCTCGTTATCCACGATTATATACACTACCATTCAAAAGTTTGGAGTCAGTATGATTTTTTTTTTCTTGAATGAAACTTTTATTCAGAAATGACAAATTAAATTAATCAAAAGTGACATTTATAATGTAACAAAATATTTCTTTTTCAAATAAATGCTTTTCTTGAACACCAAATCGGCATATTAGTATGATTTTTGAAGAATCATGAAGTAATGATGCTGCAAATTCAGCTTTGCCATTAGAGGAATAAATTACATTTTAAAATATGCTATGTTATTTTAAATTGTAATAATATTTCACAATATTACTGTTTTTTAATCAACCAAATGCAGCCTTATGAGCATAAGAGACTTCTTTTAAAAACATTAATGAATCTTACAGAACTCAAGAGTTTTTTAACAATAGTGTATTTCATGTTTAAAAAGTTGATTGTATTGATATGATAATAATGGTAAAGATGTTAATACACTGACAGATCTGTCTGTTTTGTTGTTGGTCTAGCATGTGGACACGTGGTCGTTTGACGTCTTCTCACTGAATGATGCCAGTTCAGATCATTCACTGAAATTTATTTTTTATGAACTTCTGACCAGATATGATTTAATCAATCGCTTTAAGGTAAGATGTTCTCTCTGTTGTTTTCATTATAAGACCAAAAGTTCAAGATTTCAAACCGTAAAACTTTATCTCAGAGTGGTTTCCTTTGTGATATCATGGTATTGTTGATCTGAGTAAATAATAATAAGGTAATGTGAAAGATTAATGTATTTTTACATTTACCATCATTTACCATCTCTTTTGAAATCACATTTATAGCATGTTTGAATTTAACCATCATAATGACATTTCATAGCAAAGGAACCAAAAATCCAGAGGATCATCTGTGGGTTGTTATTCTAAAGTCACCATGAAATCAAAATTGACAATTCTTATTTTTTAATGAATTTTTTAATTTATTAAAAAATATATTTATCCGTGCACATTATTATTTTTTTAATTCATGTGCCCTCGTAATCTTTAATCAAAATACCTCCCCTTCCTCTTGAAACAACATCTTTTCTCTTCTCTGATGACTAGCGCGAGGGCGGGGCAACTTGTCACTCACATGAGATCGACCAATAGCAAACCACAACCATCCAACAATCCAATCAATTCCTGGTTGACAAAACCTAGTCTCGCCCTACATTTTTTCTTTTCTTGTTTGAGAAGCAGTTTCACTTAGAAATACGAGAGAATAGGGAGGAATAGACTATTGCAACTTCTGTTTCATGACGATTTTAAGGCCTTTTTGTGCATCTCCTCAGATCCCTGTTTCTGCTCTGGTGTCTTTTGTGGAGGCCTTGGAGGTGGGCTACAGCAAACACAGAAACCCATACCATAACCTAATCCACGCCGCCGACGTCACCCAGACAGTGCATTACCTTCTGCTCAAGACCGGCATGGTTGTAAGTCCAGAATTGCACCGCCTTCCCAAAAAAAGTGTATGAATTTAATCAACAGTCCTGCCATCGGGGATTTGTGTGTCTTTATGTGTACTTGGGTAAAATAATCATGTACATCGAGTTCCCTCGGTTGTTTATTATTATTATTTCTACTGAACTGAGCTGTTGAAGTATGTTTTATTAAGCCTGACACTGCACTTGAGGTATTTATTGAGGTTGGGGCCCTCAGAATGGTCCGTTCTCGCTTCATGATGCCGTTCATATACCAATCGATAGGAAGTTAATCTCCCTCGACGCCTCAAAACACACTCCTGTCACTCCCGCTGCGGGCTCATTAACCTCTCCGTGATGTGTGGACTTCACACTGGCGTTCTGACAAATGATTTGCCCCCTAGCATTTACACCACTGATGATTTCTTTTTGTTATTCTGTCTTTTTGGTGATTTAGTTCTAATACAAGATAATGTTATGCACAGAAGAATATATGTGCAGAAGAATAAAGAACTAATATCATTTAATTTCCTGTATGCTTATCTTCAGTTCAGCAGAATTATATTATTATTTATAGAAGAATACGGAATGGGGCTTTAAACTGTCTGATAACGAAGTGGGTTTTTTTAATTTTCTGAAGAAAGTTGAACACAAAAGGTGTTTGGAGTGGTTTTTGCCTTGGTGTGTGATTGTTAGGGTGGTCGCTAGGCACAAAAACATCTTTCTATTGAGTTGTCTACAAAGTCTGCACTTTAAAACAAACATTACAACACAGCCAGTGTAGTTTCATTCATGAACAAATTACTCTTTTGAGCTGTTCTATTTAGTGAATCAAAAATATACAGGACGAGTAGTGCAGTCGGATTCCTGAACGTATGACTCTTTTGAGCCTGTCCTTTTTAGTGAATCAAAAATGTAAAGTGTGACCAGTGTAGTCTGATTCCTGAACTTATGACTCTTTTGAGCCTGTCCTTTTTAGTGAATCAAAAATGTATAGTGTGACCAGTGCAGTCTGATTCCTGAACGTATGACTCTTTTGAGCCTGTCCTTTTTAGTGAATCAAAAATGTAAAGTGTGACCAGTGTAGTCTGATTCCTGAACTTGTGACTCTTTTGAGCCTGTCCTTTTTAGTGAATCAAAAATGTATAGTGTGACCAGTGCAGTCTGATTCCTGAACGTATGACTCTTTTGAGCCTGTCCTTTTTAGTGAATCAAAAATGTAAAGTGTGACCAGTGTAGTCTGATTCCTGAACTTATGACTCTTTTGAGCCAGTCCTTTTTAGTGAATCAAAAATGTATAGTGTAACCAGTGTAGTCTGATTCCTGAACTTATGACTCTTTTGAGCCTGTCCTTTTTAGTGAATCAAAAATGTATAGTGTGACCAGTGTAGTCTGATTCCTGGACTTATGACTCGTTTGAGCCTGTCCTTTTTAGTGAATCAAAAATGTATAGTGTCACCAGTGCAGTCTGATTCCTGGACTTATGACTCTTTTGAGCTAGTCCTTTTTAGTGAATCAAGAATAAACAGGAAAGCAGTGGAGTCTGATTCCGACTCTTATTACTTTTAATGAATAGTTCATAAAGACGAGTTAATGATTTGAATCAGTCTCAAATACTATCCCTGTACGTTATGGATATTATAGCGGAAATGTATCCAGAAGAATCGTAATCGAATCAAGCTTGTGAATCAGAATTGAACTGTAAATCTAAAGGGATTTTCTTGTTTCTTCAGCATTTTTCCTGTTATTTCCCTTCTTCCAGAATTGGTTAACTGAGTTAGAGATCTTCGCCATGCTGTTTGCCGCGGCTGTGCACGATTACGAACACACTGGCACTACCAACAACTTCCACATACAGACTCGGTATTATTGACAGTAAACTCCAGTCTCATTCACTTCAGCAGACCCAATACATCAGTGGCCTTGAACAGGACTTGTGTTTTACAGATCCGACACAGCCATACTATACAACGACCGTGCCGTACAGGAAAACCACCACGTGAGCGCTGCATATCGCCTCCTGCAGGAAGACGATGAAATGAACATCCTCTACAATTTGTCGAAAGACGACTGGAGGTTAGAAACGTGTGGCAAACCTCAAATTAGCTAAATCAGTAATCTTGCTTGAGGAGAACATTTTTAAGTTCCACAGGAGAACATTTTTAAGTTCCACAATGAACTTATTTTCTAGTTCAGGCTTTTATTGCAGGAGTTTTCAAACGTTTTGATGCAATAAACCACTAAATAAAATCATCTCCTTGCAATGGATCCATTTCTTATCCAATAAAGGTTGCTATATATTTTATGGTATAAAATATCTAATTTATCATGTGAATAATATATCATGATAAATATGTAAAATTAATATTATAAAATATTTTAATTTTAATATATTTATTTTAAAATATACTTTAAATGTATATTTAAATATATGAATATAATAGACTATGTAAAATGTGTTTTGTATTTTTTTTATTAATTTGACAATGTATTTTTTACTAGTAGAGCACTTTTAGATGTATAAGGAAAAAATAAAAAAATAACACTATGACTGTCAGTAGAATAAAATAGTTATTAATCTCATTATTTCTGACCAGGATGTTTAAAGCAGAATGAAAACATTTTTGGTGGTCTTTATAACACTATTTTTCATGGGACCCTCTGGGAGACCCCAGTTTGAAAACCCCTGCTTTATAAAACCTATAATAACTAATAACTAACTAATATGCCTACATGAAGAACCTATATTACATAAAATGCAGTAAATGCACGTTAAAATTATAGTATGACTGAAATTAAATATATGATCTGTCCTATGCCAGATTAAGGTCAAATATGTTTGAGTGTACAATCAAATCAAAATATATTTATTCATATATAATCAAAATATTAAATCAAATGTACATCAAAACTGGTTCTTGATAAGACGAGAGCTCTTTACTGAATGTAACATGCTGTAAAGTATTACTTCAAACTTTTCTTTCTCTCAGAGAGTTGAGAGCCCTGGTGGTCGAGATGGTCCTGGCCACCGACATGTCCTGTCACTTCCAGCAGATTAAAGCCATGAAGAACTTCCTCCAGCAGCCAGAAGCGTAAGTTCGGTCACACACATCAGGGTAACGAGGAGGAAGATAATCACACACTGTTCATTCGAAAACATTTCTGCATCTACAGATATTCATATCCACATAATGAGAGGTTGGACAGAGTGTTTATAACAGCTCTGAGGGGCTGAACATCTCTGTCCTCTGCAGGATTGATAAACCCAAGGCCTTATCCCTGTTACTGCACACCGCTGACATCAGCCACCCTGCCAAAAACTGGAACATGCACCACCGCTGGACCACCTCACTGCTGGAGGAGTTCTTCAGACAGGTCAGTGTCCCGACACCTTGGGATTTCAGTGTAACGTCTTAGATTCTAATAATATAAGTATATACGTCTTATCAAACTTATTCTGGGTCATATTGAAAAATAAATAAATAATATTTAAAAAATATACATATAATATGCTGATATAATATGAATTAATAATTGAACAAATTAACAATTAAATAATTATATAGTAATTAAAATATTAATAACTTAAATGATTAACAGTTTATTAATAATAAATTAAAAATGAATTACTTAATGAATGAATGAATTAATAATAATTGATTCCACTCCTTCAATTTTGCTATATATATATATATATATATATTAAATCAATTAAATATAAAATTAAGATATTGAAGATTAATTTAACTAAACTGTAAAGTATTTATACATATGGTATTATTTGTTTTACTTCATGTAATGCATGCTTATTTTAATAATAGAAATGTGTCCAGACAGGATCATTTTATCACTCTAACAGTGTGATGAGAATTTTATTTATTTATTTATTGCATTTAGATAATTAGAATTTGAGGACAAAATGCCCATAATTATCTTAAAACTACTGTGAACATAAAAAAAAAAAAAAAAAAAAAAACTCATTTTTGCAAAATACGTTGTCTTCCTTTTCTTTTTGATTTGACAAGATTAAATGCTGAATAATTTATACAAAAAGCTACTAAGTAAATGCCTCAAACTAAACTCTAAATGTCTGTGATCTGAATTTAATTTGCCGCAAATCCATCCTAGTTCTTCCTAGAAAGTGCTCATCATTGCAGCAGACCAATACCTTGTAAACACAGCTTTGTTTCCCAGTGGGCCTATAAAAACCCTGTGCACCCCGACTCCCGGAAATTGTGTTCACAATCAGACTGGAGATTGAGCTTTTGAGTAAGCTCTTGCTATTTTTGTGTGCAATATGCATGGTGAATGGCCTGTGGGCGTGCTGTCTGAAGCTGAGAGCAGTGTCCCGTAGACATCTTTATAGTTCTTCAATCATACAGTGAGCATTTTCTCTCTCTCTCTCTCTCTCTCTCTCTCTCTCTCTTGCTCTGTCATTTCATCGTCCATATTCCCATTCTGTGGTCATCAGCACTCTGATCTAATCTCAGATTGAGTCTTAATCTTATTTAGCATTCCAAGCCTGTAACGGCCACTGTAAAAATCCCATTAATCTCCTCTAAACATCCATTTCCCGCATTCTAACCTCAACATTTGAATCTCGGCTGCTTCACTCCATTCCATCAGCTTTTTTGCATCTCTATGAAGATGTAGAAAGTCATTCAGAGCTTCCTTTCTTGTTTGATTGAATATATAATGCGGTAGAGTTCAGTTTCCTTGCTAAATGAAAACGGATCTAATTCTGATATTAACAGTGTGTTTTTCAGACATGATTATCTCTCCAACAGTGCCATAACAATTAACTTGCCATTGTCTGATTTGATATCTCACCGGTCCCATCTTGGTGTTCCTACAAGAGTGAAATTGAATCTATGATTTATTGACGTTTAGGCTAATAACTGATCAGTTCATTGCAGGTAAATCACCCCACAGAAATTATTATAATTGTAATTTCAGGGTCAGGATGAAATATCGCTCAGCGTTGCTCAAGGAAATTGGTGATGACCGTGAAAGGTGTGATTTGCAAAACATCCTGTGGAACGTAATTTGTCAAGAGCCTATTTTCTTTAGAGGTCATAGCTTTATTATTTGGCCTAAAGACAATCATAGCAAAGATAATTACAGCTATCGTTTCTCAGGATTATCTATGATATTTGCAAATGAAGTGTTATGGGCTGATTCAGAGGAATAATGAGAATGCAGCTGAGCCGAACACAAGGGATTCCAGTTGAATTGCAATGAACCAAAATCTTTATTTCATCTGGATTGATCAAGTATTAAAGGGGTCATATCATGAGAAGTCTAATTTCTTGATCTTTGGAAATAAAAGTCAATATACTATGTAAACAATATGTACTATTACCCACTTATTGTAATAACTATAATAAGCACATAGTATGTACATGCGGAACAGGAATAAAATAAAGTGCTACCAGAATGTTCAAATCTATTAAATAACCGCTTTCATAATCAGAAATGCTAACCTGTGCTAATTGGTCCTTGCGCTCTTCTACTTTATGTTACAGGGCGATAAGGAGTCAGAGCTTGGACTTTCTTTCTCTCCTTTATGTGACCGAAAGTCTACCATGGTGGCCCAGTCTCAGATCGGTGAGTGATCAGGCTTGTGTGTGAATTAATAGGATATGGTATGCCCTGTATTATAATGCTGTGTTTCACTTTTCTAACAGGTTTCATTGATTTCATTGTGGAGCCCACCTTCACTGTGCTGACAGAGATGATTGATAAAATAGTGACTCCGCTGATCGAAGAGGCCTCACCCTCTTCTGGCCTGGCCGGATTCAGGCGCTCCAGGTGAGGACAACTGAATGAGCGGCAACAGCGCTGCACTATTAAATTATTAAAGCTCCATATTTAAAGAACTGACATTCAAAAGTTTGGGGTCTGTATTTTTTATTTGTTTTTTAGCAAATGAATACTTTTTTCTCTGCAAAGAAGCATTACATTTATAACAATTTCAAATAAATTATTCTTTTGAGCTTTCTATTCGTCAAAGAATCTTGAAAAATGTATCTTGGTTTCCACAAAAATATTAAGCAGCAAATCATCATATTAGAATGATTTCTGAAGGACCATGTGACACTGAAGACTGGAGAAATGATGCTGAAAATTCTATTTTGATCACAGGAATAAATTATATTTTTTAAATATATACAAATATAAATCAGTTATTTTAAATTGTAAAAATATTTCACATTATTCCTGATTTTACTGTGTTTTTGATCTAATAAACAAATGCAGCCTTGGTTAGCATATGAGACATTATAAAATCTTACCAACCCCAAACTTTTGAAAGCTAGTGTATATATGAAAATTATTTAAAATCATCCTTCAGTTTGTCGAAACAAGCAAAAGTCATGTGTACAGTAATTAACTTACAACAGAAGTCTATAGGGTGAGGTATTACACACAATACACAGATAAAAAATACACACAAGAATTAGTATACATGCTAACATGAGATTGGTTTGATAGAGTCACGTATTAGCTTTGTCTATCCAAAATTATATCAAAGTACTTTCATGACCATGTAAAGCCAGTAATTTCACATAACAAAAAGCAGAAATGGACTGTTTACATGGGGCAAAAACCAGCCACAGGAATTACATACTGTACTTCAGTTTAAAAGTCCGAAAACTCGACAGGACTTGTCGACAGGTGGTTATCAACAACATGCCACGGATTCTGTTTACTCTGTTTCCCAATTTCAAAGTCAATTTCTACAGTGAAATTATATGTTTGAAGATCTGCTCTGATCAAAAATATTGTATCAACAAGATATTGCTCTTGTGTAAATTGAAACTTTGTGGAACATTTTTTTTTTTCTGATTGAGTTATTAGCAAATTGATCTATCCAAAGACAAACATTTACTAAATAAGCTAAATAAACCATTTCTCTGTGTGTTTGTGCAGTCTGAATAACATCCCGTCGGATGGGAAACGGTCTAGCGTGAGAAGCACTGGTTCGGAGGGCGGCACTTCCCATAACTGCTCCATAAACGCTGTCGAATTTAAGACCTTCAAAGTCACCTGGAACGAGGAAGTGCATAAAAACCGGGAAAAATGGAAAGCACAAGCCGCCAAAGGTAGAAACGCACACACCCCATATCAAGAAAACCCTTTCATATCAAGATAAATCGAGATGTTGCACTGTAAATTATTAGTGCTGCTTGCTACTGGCGCTCAGACTAAGGGTTGGGGATTTAAACAAACCCCTAACACTAAATATTAACATTTGGCTTGTAACTTATGCTGAACATACATAAATGATACATCAAATTACAGCTAGTTTGATGATGGATCCAAGCCATATCTAGAGATCAGAAAATCATTGAGACTAAGGGCAACCACACATCATTCACAATACCTTAGTATGCAAGATCAAGCACTACTCGTCTTGTAAAAATCTAGTCTCAGAAGTATAAATGAATTCATTATAAATAAAAGATTCAAGCTTAACAAATAAACAAGCATTAATATTCCTAGCATGACTCTTGATCCCCATTTGGCACATGTTTCGTACATAAAATATGTTGTAATATTAAATTATGACTGTGGAGTGACATACGACGTGACCGCAGATCTCAGAGGAACACTTTATCATTTAGAAAAAATGTTTTCTGGCAATAGCATTAACTTGCTGTCATATTATACATCCTGTTTCGTTCATTTCTAGTCATACTTATTATAATGTAGGAGAGGAGAAAAACAAGGATAAAGAGTGTTAAACTCTGACCTGTTAATTTGAATAGCGTTTGACCAAAAGAAGATCTATACATCACATACTGAACTCTTGGCTCAATACATACAAAGAATACACTGGAGTGGATCATATAGTTTAACATTTTGAATGTATTGTTATTTCCTTTTTGTTATTTATGTACGCTGCCATTCAAAGGTTTAGGGGTCAGTAAGTTATTTTTGGTTTTTGGTTTTTTCAGAAATTACATGGACACATTAAATTGATCAAAGTTACAGTAAAGACATTTGTAATGTTACAAAAGATTTATATTTCAAATAAATGCTTTTCATTTAACGTTTTTTATTTGTCAAAGAATCCTGAAAAAAATGTATCATAATTTCCACAAAAATATGAAGCAGGAAAACTGTTTTCAACATTGATAATAATAAGAAATGTTCAAATCAGCATATTAGAATGATTTCTGAAGGATCATGTGACACTGAAGATTCAGCTTTGCCATCAAAGGAATAAATTACATTTTAAAATATATTAAAATAGAAATGTAATTAATAATAATGTCACAATAGTACAGTCTGTACTTCTGATCAAATAAAGAGACTTTTTTCAAAAACATAAAAATAAAAAAAAAGACCATATATGAACAGTAGTGTATCCAAAACAGAAGCCCGATAGTGCGACGACATATCCGATTGTCCATATTCAGTAATAATGAACTGCATTTGTGTGTGTTAGATCTAGAAGAGAAGGCCAAACAGGAAGAGATCGAGGAGACAGAAAATAAAACGGACACAGACACACACAGCAGTGACAGCAAAGATGTTAATACTAAAACAGAAGACAAAATCAACACGCACTCAACTGTGAATTCTCAAGACAAACTGAAGGAAGACACAAGAGAAGAGAAGGATGCAAAGACAGATCGAGAAGACTCAAGCAAAGCTGCAGTTGATAACAAGGAGCCCAGAGAGGAAGAGGGCAATAAAGACCCAGGGGGGGTGAATGGGGCTCAAACACCAGCGTCTGATGCCAAAGAGCCCGAGACCAGCAGTGACACGGACAACAGTCTGCGAACACTCAACGGTGAGTGTCAAAGTTTACAACAGTTCTTTACAATTATATACTGTTATTTGCAATAATATGTTCATATTTTTTAACAAAATGTGGAGCCTTTTGTGTCCTAACCAAAACACCTGTACTGACTGATACTTTAGAGTGACCTTTGACCTTTGATTTACATTATACATGACATAAACTAGTGGTTGACTGATATGGGTTATGATAATGGCCAACGCCAATTTTGATATCTAGAGACTGACTGGATGATAGCAGAAGTAAAAAAAAGTACTAAATAATAATAAAAAATAGTATGTTGAATATTAAACTTTTTAAAAAAAATTACATTTATGTGTGTAAATAATGTCAGAAATTTGTATTTATTTGATTTTAATGATTTAATTTTATATTTCCTAATTAATTTTCATTAATTTAAACCATTTCCTCAAAAAAAAAAAAAAAAAAAAAAGATTTTGGAGTAGAACTGTTATCGTATTATGCTGATGAACAATATTTCAATGCCAATATATCAGTCTATCACTATCATAACCTGTACTATACTTGCTTTCCCACTTTTTTCCTTGCTTAACATTGTCATTGTTTGTGTTGTAACCAAGCACTGTCGCATCCAAACTGGTACATGTTGGAAATAAGGTGGCTTTGTTCTTAATAGTTGTTAGTATACTTGTAGCGCACTCTAATTCTTATTCTCATAATGTGTTTTATACAGAGTGGTCAATGTTGTGTAGTGTGCTCTATAGTGTATCCAATACAATTTATAGTATGCAGTATGGTGTATAGATTGCCATGTAATGTGTAGTTTACTGTTTAGGGCCCGATATACTCAAGGCAAAGTTCTTTTTAATTCTTTGCTTAAAAGGTGAAAAGAAGTTCAAAATATGTGACCAGCGGTATACTATTAGCGAACATCCCAACGCTGCCCACACTGAGTGTGCCGTTTAGATGAATATGTAAAAATGTGATGCATGCTTTCATCTCAATAGCACAACACAATACAACAAAAATAACAATAGTGAGAAAACAGCAGTTAAGAAAGCATATAATGTGAATCTGTTTGCACAAGCTCTGCAATTCGGCACTCCAGTCAAGTAAAGTCACATTTACTTATATAGCACTTTATACAATAGATTGCTTTAAAGCAGCAGCTTTACCGTATTAAACATAAAAAAAACTGTGACAGAGTTACTTGCCAGCAGCCATATCACCCTGTAGCCCAAGACTGGTTGCCCACTGAAGCTAAGCAGGGCTGAGCCTGGTTAGTACCTTGATGGGAGACCTCCTGAGAAAACCAGGTTGCTGCTGGAAGAGGTGTTAGTGAGGCCAGCAGGGGGTGCTCACCCTGTGGTCTGTGTGGGTCCTAACGCCCCAGTATAGTGACGGGGACACTATACTGCCAAAAGAGCACCGTCCTTCGGATGAGACGTTAAACCGAGGTCCTGACTCTCTGTGGTCATTAAAAATCCCAGGATGTCCTTCGAAAAAGAGTAGGGGTGTAACCCCGGCATCCTGGCCAAATTTGCCCCTTGGCCTCTGTCCATCATGGCCTCCTAATCATCCCCATATACTGATTGGCTTCATCACTGTCTCCTCTCCACCAGTAAGCTGGTGTGTGGTGGGTGTTCTGGCGCAATATGGCTGCCGTCGCATCATCCAAGTGGATGCTGCACATTGGTGGTGGTTGAGGAGATTCCTCCCTTCTATGTAAAGCGCTTTGAGGTCTCAGAAAAAGCGCTATATAAATGTAACGAATTATTATTATTATTATTATTATTATTACTTTTGATTAGAATCACACCTTCATTTTCTACTATAATTTTTCAAACTCCCGATAGGAACTTTGTTTTGGCCTGATTTTGTTCAAAATTATGTCACACCAGTTCATTCTTCGATTTGGCTTGAAGTATATCGGGGCCTTTAATGTCCTCAAACTAGTGTACTAACTAGTGTATACTACTTACTAGTATGTTACTCTGTAATGTAGCTTGTATTGTGGTTTGAAAGCACTGTGTGCTACAGTATTCTGAATTCTGTATTTGCATTTATGTTCATCTTTTACTGTAGCTAAAAAAAAAAAAAACTAAGGGCACACTTGACAAACTCAAACAAAAAACAGAGAGCAATAATGCTGTTAAATAGTTAGTGTTGCAGGCGAAATGAGTGCTTATGTCAGAAAAGCGCTCGTCTTTTCTTTTGTTTGTTTGTTTGTCTGTTTGTATGCCCTAAGCGGACTCGGTTAGTGACTGGTGTCTTATCTGAATGTCAGGAAACGAGGAACTGAACTCACCTGACAGTGACGACAGTGAAAGCAAGAGATCAGACGGTAACACCATCATCTCCTTTAACTGCTAACGGCATCACATAGTGGCTGAATCCTAATTTATACAATGAACACTGTGTTCTAACCACTCGTACAAATGTGTCCACGCTGACAACCAAAATTACTGCAAATGAGGACACATCTGATGTTTTGACTAATGAGATTTCACTGAGGGCGGAGCTACCCTGATCATTACGACAGAAGTCTAAACTTAAGTGGCGAACAGATCGTCTTGTTCTTGGTAAGAACTAAAACTCAAATTACTAGAGCTTTTATTGAGTTTTTATTGTGTTGCACATGGTGAGGACACAGTGTACTACACCGACTACAACTTCATAAAATTGCACTCCCATAACACATCAGAGAAACTATCATCTTGGGAGTCACACTGGTCCAAAAAACAGCCATGAATACAGTCCTCTAAAAATCTAATGTAAGTAGTTTGTTATCCAGGCACCTTTAGCATACTTTTTTCAACATTATTATGATTTGGGAGGTAGAACAGATAGTATGTCAATTGGGATTCAGCCGCTATCTGCAGGAGAGAGTCACTTCAGGTTCATTTCCTCTCATAAAAAAAAAAAAAAAAAGAAAAACACATTATGTTGGTTTGTTGACACCATGCATTTTCTTTCACCTCTGCATTTCTCATTCTTGCAATTGTTCAAAAAGGAAACCATTTACTCTGCTTGTGTTGTTCCAAACCTGTATGACTTTCTTTCGCTGCATTTAGTTGATCAAAAATTATTTGAAATATATAAGTCTTTACTATTTGAATATATTTTAAAATGTAATTCATTCCTGTGATGCAAAGCAGAATTTTCAGCATCATTACTCCAGTCTTCAGTGTCACATGATCCTTCAGAAATCATTCATGCTGCTCAAGAAACACTTATTATTATTATCAATGTTGAAAACACTTGTGCTGCTTAATATTTCTGTGGAAAACGTGATACCATTTTTTCAGGATTCTCTGATGAATAGAAAGTTGAAAAGTACAGTGTTTATTTGAAATAGAAAATTTTGTAACATAAATTTCTTTACTGTCACTTTTGAACAGTTTAATGCGTCCTTGCTGAATACAAAAAATAATTATAAAGATTATTTTGAACGATGGCGTATTTTGATTCAAGGACCTTTATATATACATTTAACTGGAAAATAAGACAAAAAGTACTTTGTTCTGGAGTGCTTTCATACATACTATACCAAATCAAGATCCATCGTCCAAGATATAAAGTCAAACATCATTGTTTGCTGCATGTCCACATGACTAATAGTTTTCCGTGCTTTCTTTGGTGCTTTTAGTCCCACTTTTGTTGTATGAAAGAACAGCCAAGACATTCTACAAAATAACTCCTTTTGTGTCCCACTAAAGAAAGAAAATCATGTGGGTTTGGAACGACATTCATAATCGAAAGTCATAATGAATCCAGCACCAAACGGTAGATAAGGAGAAACCAGTTCATTCATCAAATTCATCAAAAATAAGTTCAATTCCCTCCATCTGAGCTCATGGCATGAGAGTTGTCGTATCGCCTCATTCCCCTGTCAGACATCAGTCAGAGCTGTGGAACAAGAGCTCTAAATGTGCCCAATATCTGCTCTCCTCTGCAGACTCTGAAGACGAGCACAGTAACTGTGGGATCTCCTCGTCTTCACCGGCAGAATCTGCACCTGATGCAAACTAGCAGCTCCATTTCTGCAGGACTCCAAACCCTGTGCTATGCTGTCACCTGGTGGTTCTTTTTTATTATTCATCTTTTTTTTCCTTTTTTTTTTAGGATGTTTTCTTTCTTAAAATCGCATCTTTCTGTCTCTGATGGACAATCTTCGTATTCGTTTTTTTTATTCACATCCGACTTTAAGGATGTTTGCCAGCTTTTGGTTCAGAGATGCACAAGGCCATCAGAGAACTGAGACTTTGTTAACGCAAAGAGACGTGCGGTGGGTTTTAGAAACTCTTGTCACACATGAAGACGACTGTGGAAACCATCCTGATGTTCTTCCCCCGGGGACGCGCGCAACATCTGGCAAACACCTGCGTAGACAGTGAACGGAGGGAGAACTCACATCACCTTCAACGCGGTCAAAGAATGTCTGCAGAACTAGTGTTCATTTACCTCTAATTTTATCATTGTTTGTGTTAGTTGTGGATTTGATGTTCCTGTCGTCCTGTTTTGATGTTGATACTGTACGGTTTCCATCACGTGTGTCCTCTGTATATGCTTTTCAGGAGCTTCTTGTGATTGGGGGTTTGGATCGTTAGTTTAACATTTACCAATGTCACTTTGATCATAGAAGATTTTTTCAACTCATTGAGACAAATAATCAGTTCTGTCACAATACGGCGTACTTTTGATAGAATATTCAAATCATGTTGTCGTATGTGATTTGCACAACATACATCTATATCAGCTGGATATTGTGAAATTACATAGAAAAAAATTCTAATTGTTAATATTTAGTACATTATAATTTTTAAATATATATTTTTTTGCATTAAATTGAACAAATACTGTAGAATTTTGAACCCCACTGTATGCATTAAAATAGTTGCCCTTTAAAAAAAAATCTGATTTTCTTATATGAGCCAAATCTATCGGGCCAATGTTTTTTTTCAACCCTCTGCAACTATTGTCGTCTCTTCGAGACCTTAAAAATGTAGTAAATGTACTTATTTTGACATTAGGTTGTATTCTGAATTCTCTTCTATTTTTGTATTTTATGTATATAAAATATTATATTATTTATGAAGTGTTTATAGGGAAATTTGGTATGAACAATATAGATGAATTGTTGAAGGGTGTACTATTCATGCTTACTCAAAATCTCTGAGAATTGACAGAGATAAAAAGGGATTTTTTTTTTTTTTGAATCTGGTAAATGAAGAAATAGAATAAAGTATGAGCACGAGCATCTTGATGTGTTAGATGCTGCATGCTGATATTAGTCTTTAGTTCACTGTCCTAGC